>NC_090736.1:32951157-32984761 GCF_036898095.1 Palaemon carinicauda
GCACTTAGTGGGAAATTAATCTGGGTCTAAAAACATTCATTTAAAACCCCAACATTTGCACGCTTAAAAGCGGAAGGAAAACATTTTTAATTACGTTTCTTCAGCACTTGGCATATCTTCATTGAAAATTCAGGTTTTGTATATTTCCAGATGTACATACACGGTCTTGAATTTAAATGGAGAAGATAGTATAATAACACTGTCACGTCATTTTCCTTCAAGTCGGTGGTGGATAAATGTTCCCTGATTTTTCTAAGGGCGGCGCAAACACCATTTAGACTTACGCTATGCGTAAAATATAGGCAGAAGAATGCGCACAGAGGCGAATTGTAATTTTGCACTCGCATATTATTTATGAAACTCTTCATGGAAGAATACCTTATTAGAAAATCAGTAAAGTATTCTGAATGATCTCCTGGCTGCATCCCCAATGGGTCAAAAAATATAATGTTTTCTCCCCTGCTTTTCTGTATTAGAAATACAACCCAGTGCCCGATTTCACGATACTGATGCGATGGCAGAGTATTCACAATAAGTATGATGGGCTTTGTCCTTATCAAGGGTATCTTGAAGTCTACCAAATGGTCACTGGGTACACAAGCGTAAAAACGGGCTTCACGCCCTAACCTGTTCTCCAGAGCATATTCAATGTCCGAAGTATTCATTTTTATATGCTACCTCATTCGCTACCTATTTTGTACTACTGCCATTTCAACTCTGACACTTTGAATATACTTATTTTTTCATTATTATTTACCTAAGGGCCATTCATAATGAAGTAAGGGATAATAGAAACAACATTTCTGAGTTTTTTTTTTCTTTTTTAAGGAAACCATACATTTCAATTAATGGAATACAAACATTACTAATAATTTCACGCCCTAGCCTTTTTCTCCAGAGCATATTTAATGTCCGAAGTATTCATTTTTATATGCTACCTCCTCCACTACCTATTTTGTACTACTGCCATTTCAACCCTGACGGTTTTGAATATACTTATTTTTCTTTTTTTTACTAATCACCTTAGGCCCATTCATAATGAAGTAAGGGATAATAGAAACATAACATTTCTTAGATTTTTTTTTTTTTTATTAAGGAAACCATACATTACAATTAATGGAATACATACATTACAAATAATGTTTATTTATTTAAGGATAACGAAATCGTCATCGATTTCGGGACCAAATTTTGATTGCGGTATTTTAGCCCTTTTCTTAAAGGGGCCGTCTAATGGTAAGCGAAGACTGTCGCGGCTTTTCCCGAGTTTTCGGGACTTCTTTTTTTCACTCTCGATTTCTTCCAGCTCACAAGCGAGGGCAACCACCTGGGAATCCGTAAGAGTTAACTTTCCATCTAGCATTGACACTCCGGGCTGGGTGAGGAGTGTTTCGGAGAGGTAAGTTTCATCAGCGGCTGTTGTAGGGATATGGATGAGCCCCGCCAATGGGTTGACGTCTTCTTTTTCGCGACACATCTCTACCATTTGTTTCTCCGACCTTTCGAATCCATCCACCATTTTCGTAACTACCCGCAGAGACTTCCTTATGTCATATTGGAAGTTTATTGACTCCAATAGTAGGCGACACTTTTCGGGCTGGGGCCCACCCCCTGCTTTCATCTCTTCACTCACCAACTGCCGACTCTTCCTCAATATGACTTCCTCCGTCTTCCGAAGGCAATCACGAAGTTTACAACGGAAGTCTGTGTAATATTGCTGCGAATTACTGATTTCAGCTTCATCTAAGAGGGGGGCCTCCCAAGCTGTAAAGAAGAAACACTTTGATAATTATTGCATCCAAAATAATTAATGTCAAACACACACACACACACACACACACACAAAATAATTATTTCCACACACTACGTTTTATTACACCAAAATTATTTGCGACTCTATAAGTATTATATCAACTTCAGTTCTATCAAAAATACAAGGACATACTCTCAGAAAGTTCGGGCAATTCCTCACTCAACAGGTGTGCGTCGTTGTAGCGTGACATCTCTATCTCCTACTTCGTTATGACTGGAAATATGGCTCGGAGGAGGGTATATATACAGTAACTGCTAGGTCAAGCACGCACATGCACCTACACCTAGGCCTAACTTAGACCACGCCCCCCGTTGTCAAAACGATTAGGAGCGCCGAGCAAGTAGGCCGTAATTCAACAGACGCTCTCCTACAAACTGACCCATCCCCTAGCAACATGGAAAATGTGCGAGGAGGTAAATATAAAACCACAGCGAAATTTCAGTCTGTTTATATTGGAGATTATTTGTTCATGAAAGTGTTGACCGCGATTGTGCTATGAAATTTCAGTCTGTTTACGACGTCGAATATTACATTGTAATAAGCGCCTGTGTTTGCGTTACTTTTCAGGTGGGAAGGATCGGAAAAGGAAACGCGATGATAGTGAATCACAACTTCCTCTCAAAAAAAGAAAAGCCCAACTAGCCAGTAAGTATTACTTAATAAAAAAAAATGTACTATGAGGTGTTAATATCTTTCGATTTGGATGTAGAAAGGATTTTTAATTTGACTTTAGAACTTCAAGTAAATTAAAAACCGTATTATCTCCTATTGCAGTGCTATCAACAAGAGACAAATTACTGGAAGAACCCCCATTTGAGGAGATTGCTTCAACATCCACTGCATACTTGCCCCCAGATTCGGACACCGCGGGGGTGAGTACCCCGCTAAGAAACAGTCGCAAATTCAGAGAACTCCCACCTCAGGGAATTGCTTCGACATCCACCGCAAGCAACGCCCCAGATTTACCTACATTAACAGCAGGGACAACACCCACTTCAGGACGGATGTTGAAGTTCGTTAAAAGAAAGACAGCCTTCGACAAGAAGTACATAGAAGAGGAATACGCACTTCCCTCGGTGAGCGATCCACTATTATTCTTTACATTACATAGTAATGATATACGGGGCTCTTTAGAACGGTATTTTAAAAATAAAATTTTTTTCGGCTAAGATCGCCGGTCTTTTAACCTTAATAATAAAAAAACACACTTTCTTACCGAAGGAACAAACGGAAAATACGCTTATGGAGCTGTGGCTCCCGGCCACGGTTATCAATGCTAGTGAAATTGACGGTCTACTAAATGAATGGGAGGATGCGGTAAATTCTAAGTTCCCTCGAATAATCAATGAATTAATGGGGAGTGGATGGATAGTGGAAGGCATTGACAACTTCAAACTTTTTTACCACCACCATGCGGTAATGGCTGGGTTGGGAGCTCCCCTTTACCCTAAAAATGATGTCCGAGGTGGGGTTTCCGTCTTTATTCCCTCGGGAATTGGGAATTCATGTTTTATTCAGTCTCTGGCTGCCAATAGGATGTCTAAACAAACCCTAAATCCTCGTTGGCCGAATATAGCTCGATCTGTAAATAGCATCCGCTGTTGCATGCAATATGTTAACTTCGATAAGGTTGCCATGCCTATTCAGTGGGAGGACATTTCACGCCTCGAGTTAATAAATCAACTCTCTATTTACATATATGAAATGGAAAAAGGGGGGGATGGGAGGTATATCATTCAGTTGGCAAGGCGTGGATCTAAAAAATTCCCAACTATTGTACCCCTCCTACTAATGGGTGGTCACCATATTTGTCTCATTAAAGATTTTCACCGTTTTGTGAAAAATTTTGCTAGGGCATATCCTTCCAATCCCCTTTATTTCTGCCATAATTGCCTATCACAGCATGCAACAACAGACCGGCAAAAACGGCATGAAGCTACCTGCGACCTGTCAGTGGCGCTGAATTTTCCCTCTCGCGGGAGCACAGTAAGATTTAGAAACCCCCATAAAACGCAAAAGTTTTCTTATATTTGCGTCTTTGACTTAGAATCAGCTTTGAAGAAATCCCCCGGGGCTTATGGTGTGGAGACCATACACGAATCAATAGCTTATTGCTATATCATTATCGATGGCGAAGGAAAAAGAGTCGCCTCCAGTCATTATTGCGGGAATGATTGCGTCGATAACTTTCTGTTAGACCTTAGTGATTGTTGGGCGGCGATCATATCACAGTGGAAAACATTCCCCATTGATATGTCGGCCGAGGATGAAAGAACTTTCCAACAGCAGACTGTATGCCAGATGTGTAAGACGTCGTTCAAACACGACCGCGACAAGCACAGACACCATGACCATGCCGAACCCAAGAATAACTTTATTGGCGCTTACTGCGCGCGTTGTAATTTAGCGTGTCGCGAACTTAAAACTCGACTCCCCGTTTTCGCACACAATTCTAGTTACGACCTGGGTCTTATCCTTAAGGAATTGAAAACTAAAGTCGATATTACAATCATGACGAAGCAAGGGCTTAAAATTCAGCGAATGACTGTCGATAATTTAGTTTTCCTCGACTCTTTAGCCTTTTTAGGATCTTCTTTGGATAGTTTAGCCTCCGAATATTTTAGGGATGGAAGGAAGGCTGGCTTAACAGAGGACATGTTAAGCGAAATTAGAGATGACAAATTGCGGGGTGAAGTCATTCAAGGCAAATTACCTTTCTGTTATGACTATATAGATAGCCTTGCAAAACTCAAGGAAACGCATTTGCCCCCCAAAACGGCATTTTACAACAAGCTAAGGGAGCGCGATATATCAGAGGAGGAATATAAACGGGCTCAGCGTGTTTGGGATATAAGCAATTGTAAAACGCTGAAAGATTTCCTTCTCCTTTACCTCATTGTAGACACAGCTTTATTGGGGGATATTCTCATTTGGTGGCGCTTCATACATTATGATAAGTACGGTCTTGATTTACCACACTATGTTTCACTTCCATCCTACGCCTTTGACAGCTTCCTTAAGATGAGCGAGATTGAGTTGGATCACGTCTATGATGAGGAATTGTATAATCTAATTAGACATAATGTTAGGGGGGGTTTCACTTCTGTGGTGCGTCAATCATTCACTGCCAACAACCGTGAAATAAATCCATCATTTAATCCTGATCTCCACCAAAGTTCTTACATCCTTTATTTAGACTTCAACTCCCTGTATGCAACAGTTATGACTAAGAACCTTCCCACTGGTGGAATTCGTAAATTTTCCGATGAAGAAAAGGATCTGTTTTTAGGAAGGGGTATTGAAAATGCTAATACAAACGGGAATAAAGGACACTGGCTCCTGGTTACTACTAAAGCACCTTCAGAAGAAGTTGCTAGAGCCACTGATGAACTGCCGTTATGCTTATCCCACGAGGAAGTTGCTTTTAAAAATCTATCACCCTACTGTAAAGGCGTACTAGAACACGAAGGGGGACGCATGACTGTAAAGTGTAAAAAGCTTATGGCCACCCATCAGAGTAAAAAAGAATATCTCATTTCCCTCCCTCTTTTACAGTTGTATATGGACTTAGGCTTAGAACTAGAGGTTGTGTATTCAATCTATGAATTCAGTCAAAGTGCTTACATGAAGGATTTTATTAAAACCAACATCGAAGCGAGGAGCGCAGCAACCTCATCTACAGAAAAAAAAGCCTTCAAAGCTATGAGTAACTGCGTATTTGGGAAAACTTTACTCAGACCCTTGAAAAACGCTGAAAAAAGTAAAGTTGTCAATAAAGCAAGCACTTACTTACAGGAAGCCCGGAATCCAAGACTAAAATCAACCATCCATTTGTCAGAAGACCGTATTATCTGCACTTCTACCCTCCCTCAGGTCGTCATCAATATGCCTAATTACATAGGTTTTGCCATTCTAGAATCGGCCAAGTTTGACCTTTACTACTTCTTTTATAAGGTTCTCAAGAATAATTATGGGTATAAAGTCAAACTCCTTTACACTGATACAGATAGTTTCATTTTTGCTCTGGAAGTTGACGATCTTAGTTCAGAGCTAGCGCAAGAACCCTTGAAATCGTATATGGATTTTTCCAACTTCGACGTTGATCACCCGCTTTTTAGTAATGAGAGAAAGGGGGATCTGGGGCTTTTAAAATCAGAAACGGTGAGTAATCTTATAACCGAGGTGAAAGCGTTGAAACCTAAAATGTATTCCATGCTAGTTCAGAAACAGGGTCACATTAATCGTGCGAAAGGTATACCAAGTCACATGCATGCTTCGATAAACCACGAACAGTATTCCCAAATCCTGGAAGATCATCGCGTCAACTATCTCACTGTATGGACAATTAGAAATGTGAGAGGACAAATGAGTACCACTAAAGTAAAAAAGAAGTGTCTCTCGGCTTTTGATTCGAAGAGATACCATACAAGCCCATACAATTCTTACGCATACGGGTATCCCGATATTGAAGTGGGGGATAAGGAAGTTGCAAGTGAAGTTCGATTCAACAACCCCCTTCCCAAATTACTGAATCCACCTTCAGAACCAATCCCTCGCGTTTCTGAAAATGTATGGAAAAAGAGAGAAGAAAAGGTTACAGTCTATTTTCCACCCACCGATAATGGAATGTCAGAAAACGGGGAGAAGTGAATACAAAACTTTACTGCGAATAATTATAGTCTCTACCTTTCCCCATGTATTGTTTAGCTAGAGAAAATAAAATGTTGGCACTTTCCATTAAAGGGTTTTATTTATTCTGCGGTACTTATATGGACACACTTTTATAATACCATTCAGTCAGCTAGAGGTTTAGTTAAAAGGAACAAGTGCTTTAAAGCTACAGATTTGGACCTTTTTAGAGTGCCAGCACGTATCATTGTGTCTGGTTTCTCCAACTCGGGTAAATCCTACCTTATAGAAAAATTAATAGTAAAATATGAAAGTAAGTTTACGCACATTATTATGTGCGGTGTGGATCAGCATACTTTGAAATCGCATCCAGTATTAGGACCAAAACTCTCCCTCTTTGCAAATATCGTAGACCCCATGAGTGAGATAGATACGGAAGCTGGGCCGTATTCTATTTTATATATCCTCGATGATATATTTCTCGAGGCTGTACAGGACAAAATTGTTGTTGATGTCTTTACTAAAGGACGTCATAATAATATTTCTGCTATATTTATTACGCAAAATATGTTTTACAGTGGAAAATACGCCAGAAATATAAGTATAAACACTTCCCATATGCTATTGCTGAGAACGAGGGATATATCGCAAGTCGAGTTATTAGGAAGGCAAATATTTGGTTCACCTTTATCAAAGAAATTTGTGAATGTTTATAAAAAGGCTGTTATGACTAAACCTTTTTCCCATTTGCTAGTTGATTTAAGTTAAAATACTCCTAGCGAACTCCAGTTGAGGACAAATATAGCGGGGAGTTCCTCGTGTGAGGTTGTTTTTGGAGAATGGGAGACGTAAAGAGAAAGATTTTAGAAACGGTATATGAAAACTATTCCCACCCATCAAGTTTGGGAGGCATTAATTCCATTTACAGAACCGCCAGAGCTTTGGACGCGCGAATTACCATAAATGACGTAAAAGACTATTTGACCACGAAAGATGCCCATACTCTTCATACGGTTACGAGAAAAAAATTCCCCAGACGTCAAATGGTGGCTCCAGCTCCAAAAGTTATCATTAGCTGCGATCTCGCCGATATGCGACGTTTATCTAAATTCAACAAAGGCGTAAACTACCTTCTGATTTGCATAGATATTTTCTCCCGTTACCTCAAGGTCGTTCCTCTTAGAAATAAGAAGGCCCAGACTCTGCTAATAGGCCTAAAAGCAATCCTTTCTCTACCTCAATTTCAGGGTGTTAGTTGGCTCCTTACCGATAGGGGGTCAGAATTTTATAACAAACTTACGATTAAGTACCTAAAAGAAGAACATATAAAACTCTACAGCGTTTCCTCGTATGAAATCAAAGCCGCCATTGCAGAACGTGTTATACGTACTCTAAAGCAAAAGATATATAAACATTTAACTCTGAGAAATACTCTCGCGTATCTTGATGTCCTCCCTGAACTTGTAAAAAACTATAATAGGTCCCCACACAGAGGGTTGGGAGGGGGAGTGTCCCCCCTCGAAGTTCATGCATATACAAACCCGGAAATCATTAAGCGACAATTTCGGCGTATGTATAAATCAAGCATCTTTACATTGAAACACAATATTAAGGCGTTAGCAGTAGGACAGACAGTGCGCATTGCTAGTGGGCTCCGTCGGTCGGTATTCCATCGTGGGTATAAGATTCAAAATACGTTAGAAATATTCAAAATTCGGAGCGTGGACCGGAGACAGGCTCCTTTGACTTATCATCTGGAGGATCTCGCTGGTGAAAAAATTGAGGGTATTTTTTATAAATCGGAACTAATACCCACTGCCATACCAGAAACTTTCCCTACTGACATTATCAAAAAGAAAGTTACGAAGGGTAAAGTCAAGTATCTCGTGGCGTGGAGGGGTTACCCTCCGAGTTTTAACTCGTGGGTAGATAGTAAAGATGTTGAAAGGCTGTTGGGGGAAACTTAGAAATGAAATCGCACATACACAAACATGGGGATTTTCTTTTCTTCTTAAATAACCTCTCCCAGAAAAAAAGGACTGAATTAATTTCTTTGCTACAGAGAACGCATCTCGACTGTTTATCAGAGATCTTCGCTAACTTTTTGAAGGAAAATCTAACTCGTGATAGTAAAGCAATAGAAAAGGTAAAAAAATATAGGGGCGAAATAAGGACGGTAGCTTGGAAAAAGACACCGCTAAGAGAGAAAAGAAAAATCTTATCATCGCAGAGAGGAGGCGCCATACTTTCAGTCCTTCTTCCTCTCGCGGTGAGCCTAATTGGGGGTTTATCAGGGAAATGAGGGAATACTGCCTGGTACCGCAAAAGACGGTAGAAGGGTCTAATTACCACCAAGACGCCGGAGATATAAGTGATCAAAACACTAAGCAAAATGCAGAGGAAAATGGAAGGGGGGATAACCAGCAGGGTGGAGGGAGTGATAGAGATTTGCTCCAAAATTTAGTCAAAATGATACAAACGATGAAGTGTAAGTTGGAAAATGAATCCAAGAAAAGGAAACGAAATGAATCGGGTGAGAAAGGCGCGCGTGATCCTCTCCCCCTCCCCACGCCACGGGCTTACTCCAATTCCCCTTTGGAGAATATAATTGACGTAAAATTATCCCCCACCAACAGAAGGTACGCCCTCGCTTTCCTTAAATTCTTCGAAGGCCGGGACTATGTCAAGTGGGATGATAGAGGGAACCTGAGGAAACCCATCTACCGTTTAAATTTAATAGACGTGTTTAAGAAATTAATTCAGCAAACGGGCGGTATTGAGGAAGAGGACGTGCCTTTTTATAAAACCCTACTAGATACAGTGGGAATGCCCTATACTTACATAAATAATGCAAAAGCTAGGATGCAGATGTATGGAATTAAAGGAAAAGGGGGGAGAAAAAAATGTATGGAATTAAAGGAAAAGGGGGGAGAATAAGAGAGGGGAATAAAGAAAAAAAAGTAAAAGGTAAACTGCGGTGGGTGCCTTATTAGGAATAAACGCACACCGCTAAGTCTATGCGTAATACACGTCTTTGCATGTCGTGCTCGGAAAGCGTGTAAAGGGGGCGGAGTTTAAGTACTTTAGTTATAGTCCTAGTTAGTTTAGGTTACATGATCAGTTTACAACAGGATCCCAGCACGATGCAGATCGTATGTGACTACTTCAAGGGATACGCATTTCGCTTCAAACTTGAAGAATGATACAACTGAGGCGCGTGTTTTTAACTTTAAGAGGTGTCTACACGAATTGGACCAGTTTGCCCTGGAGAAAGGAAATGAGAGCGTAAATATATACACCATACCCATTGGAATTGGGAGGTCTGGTCGCGCTGATAGTGTATGGATGTTACACTATTTCCCAGATTTGGTGAACTTGGGTAGGAGGTTGGCTGGTAAAGGTAAACAGATTATTTTGCTGGCAAGCGAAAAATGTATGTTGCCTCCCGAATTGGATAACTTGGAAAGGTTTTCCTTTGTTGGATCTGAAGATTTTCCACCTGGTTGCGATATTTTAATGTAATCTACCTTTTGTTTTATTTATTAAATAAAAAAAAATCTACTTTATCCAAATAAATTTGATATGTTATAAATAAAAATATTTACTGTGTAAGATCCATCCTTTTGTATTTTTTATCTTCGAATTCAACGTTTTTCTCATTCTGAGAAAGAGAATAATTAGGGAATAGTGGTGATATTTAAATGTACTTGTTTCTCATTTATCCTTGTAAATTTGTTCATATGTTAAGAATAAAAAAAAAAAAAAAAAAAAAAAAAAAAAAACCTGTGTAATGTTCACCCCTTGTATTTTTTATCTTCGAGTTAAACGCTCTTCTCATTCTGGGAAGGAGAATAATTATGTATTAGGGACGGTATTTAAATGTACTGGTTTTCTCATTTTATTCATGCAAATTTGTTCATATGTTAAGAACAAAAATATTACTGTGTAATGTTCACCCTTTTGTATTTTCATCTTCGAGTTGAATGTTCTTCTCATTTGCGAATGAGAATAATTATGTAATAGAAGCTTCTTTAATAAAAAAAAATCTTATGTTAATTTGGTTTAAATATCCCCGCCTCATCTTAACTACTTCAGTTGGACACTATGGCTGGAGAAAGTCATATAGTAACTCTGACATCTCTCGGAAATAGGGATATATTCCCTACAAATAATGCAGGCAGCTTTACAAACAAGCTACAAAATAGTATAAAATTAGATCATAATTTGGAGCATGAAGTAGCCCTTGTTATTATCCATTACCCTAATGAAATTTATGGGCTTGTTAGTGGTGAACTCGATTCAGGGATAGAAATAATAATAACAAAAGTGTGGATATCCTTAGGTGGGGAACCCACCGTAACTTCAGCTACTGAGGAAATTTACAAACCACGAATAAGTATTCTATCCACTGATGCTGGGTATATGGTCTCTAACCTTAACGAAGATTTAACATACGCTTTGAGGAAGATCTTCCCACTCGGATTTTATCAAGAAAATATACTCACGGCGGGTCTCTTGGAATATGACTATCAAAGAAAGAGAGTGTTATTAAAGTTTACAAAGAGACAGGAAACGGAAGAGGCAATTTATCGAAAAGGACCTATTCACGCCATCAAATTAAAATTTGGGAAAAGAATAAGAGCTACATTAGGATTCAATTCAGGCAAACCTTATCAAATTTTTGAAACAAATCCAGGTAATCCTCTAATCAAAACTCATAATTTGCTCGCTCCTTTTCCCCCTTCCCCCACATCGGGGGTGGACTTTGTCCTCGTTTATTCGGATATTGTTGAAAGGTCCTATTTTGGGGGTAAAAAGGTGAATATATTGGATACTTTTAGTATGTGGGGCAGTAAAACGAGAGGGTATCATAATTATGTGTATTACCCTTTAGGGACAAAAGAATTGGATTCAGTATCCATTCGCCTGACCGACCAAGAAGGAAGGGAGATACACTTTCGTGAGGATACCAGCACAATCTGCATCCTTCATATTAGACCAAAGCAGAAAATTATATAAAAACTGTAACATCCCACACCAAACGTTTATTCAAGAGTGTGTCACCATGAGGGTAGCCTTTCTTTCCCCGTCTCCTGAGGAGTTTAGTATCTTATTCGCTAGACCCCCCATAAAACTCTTGCGTGGAGGGGCTTTAGGGGATATTGAGGTTTTTAGAGCCCCAAGACGTTCCCAGCAAGGGAGTGGCCTTTTCAGTCTATTAGCTGGGCTCGCTAAAAGGGTTGCACCCTTTGTGGCAAAGCCGGTCCTGCCCTCGGCCCTTGAATTTGGGCAAAATATCATGGGAGATTTACAACAGGGGACAAGAGATTTCAAATCAAGCCTTAAACAGAGGGGGTTGGAGGCGCTAAAATCAACAGGACGACGTATTGTTACTGGCAAAGGGAAGAAAAGGAAAAATGTCAAAAGAAATGTGAAGAAAAGAGTAAATAAAAAGAAAAACTCATCACGTAGGAATATAGGATATAAAGACGTGTTTAGTGCAATGTGATTTAGTTCTGGTAAATAGGCGTTAGTGTGAAGTCATTCAACATGGCATCGGCGGCACCGAGAATTGGGGGTCTCGTAGGGAGCGAACTCCCCACCGCAAAATACACCGCAGGGGTGGTGGATGCTTTTCCCAGACCTAATCGTTTACGAGTGGTGGAAGCTTCTGTGGTTGATCGGCAAACGAGTTTTATTCTACCAACAAATCTTACATCGGGGGGAGCAATAACTGATCGTTATCTCGAATTTCGTATCAATGGCGTAGAAGGAACACTAATTGATTTAGCCAGTTTGAGTATTGAACTACATTTAAAAGTCACGGCCCTCGATGGGAGCATGTTGGGGGATGATGTAAATGTTGTATTTGTCAATGGTTTGGCAAATACAATCTTCAAGTCGAGCCAGGTTTATATCGGCGAAAGGCTCGTAGAATCAAATCCCCATTTCAATTACTGGTCTTTCATAAAGTTATTAGCTACAGCAAAGTCTCACACTGTCAAAACAGTCGGACGGCTCGGATATGTTTTCCAAGATTACAAGGGAACATCAATTTCAAACGTTTTACCAGACGATTATTTTACAAAATTGAACAAAATGGAAAAAGAGTGGGTTGATAAAGGTAAAAGAGAAGGATTGCATCTTATTCATCCACTTATGCTCGATGTGGCTTCAGTAGATGAATATTTGATGGATAATATCGACGTTCGTATCAAATTGGAATTAGCCCCAAATGTGTGGTTCCTTAATTCCACCGCACAGGCCGAAGAATTTCGATTTCATCTAGAAAAAGCCAGGCTCCATATTGATAAAATCATCCCACGCCCCCCGGCTCTACTCACCCTTCATCAGGCGCTTTCAAATCCCAACAGTACGGTGGAAACTGTCTTTAATAAAACACTTTACAGGACATACGCGCTAGCCCCTAATCAAACGCAAGCAACGTTGGATTTACCTTTTAATAAGGTTATACCAGAAAAGTTATACCTCACTATTGTTAATATGGAAAGTTTCGATGGTGTTCTGAATAGGAATCACATTTATTTTTATCATAATAATCTTAAACACATAGGGGTCACACTAAATGGTTCCACTTTGTACGACATAAACAGTCAATTCCCCGAAAATTTTTCTCATCTTTACTACGAGACATTAAAATCTCTAGGCTTAACTTATGACCACCTAATTCATTATGATTGCTACAGCCATGGTCGGGCAGTCATCGCGTTTAATTTCAAACCTCAAATGGCGTTGATGGATACGCTCGAAGTAGAGAAAAATGGGGATTTGAGAATCCATTTAACATTTGATAGGCAAGTCAACGAGAATAGAATTATTTTATTTTTTGGAGAAACCCAGGGAGTGATAACCACCGATCAAACCCGAAATGTATATTGCGATGTCAGGGCGTAATCAAATAAAAGTTTTCCTACCGCTTTTAAGCGTGCAAATGTTAGGCTCAGATTTTTTTTTCCCACTAAGTGCTATGTCTTTATTCACGAAATATTATTTTGCATGTATGCTTCTTATAATAAAAAAAAAACTAAGTTGTAATACGTTTTTTATTACCCATATATGCCAATGTAAGTGATTATTACCCATATATGTTAATGTAAGCGAAAGGCCTTAAAACAAATGCACAGAGAGAGAGAGAGAGAGAGAGAGAGAGAGAGAGAGAGAGAGAGAGAGAGAGAGAGAGATAACGGTGGAGGAGGCGTGTAAACTCGATTGCCTCACGTTGGGACACATCTATAGGCTTAAATTGAAAGGATGACACTATCCATAGGGTCCAGATAGAGAACTTCATGCCTGGTGGTGACCACACACAGGAAACGCCCCCCCTCGATTGCCTCACGTTGGCACACAAGTGTGTGTGTGTGTGTCTCTTAAGATTAAAAAAAAATGCACATAGAGATGGGTACTTTTCCATAGGCTTAAATTGAAAGGAATGTGATTACGGGGGAGGAGAGCCTCGTCTGCATACAAATGCATGTCTTATGATAAAAAAAAAAAAAAAACTGCGTGCTCGGTAGGAACAATGTCACTATCTAGGGGCATGGGTCATCCAGATAGAGAACTCCATGCCTGGCGGTGACCACAAACACAGAAAACGCCCCCCTAGGGGTCGGGGAAGGGAGGGAGGGGGAAAGAAGGGTGTGTCATTCAAGATAGACAACTCTAAGCCTGCCGGTGACCATAGACACAGAAAACGCCCCCTGTGGGTGGGGGGGGGAGGGGGGGGGGTTGGTAGTAGCTTGGGGGAAGGTGGGGGCAGTTTGTTTGTGAACATAACCTTACGTATAAATCCCCAAACGGACTGAGCAATCCTGACAATGGCCTCAAAAAGTGAGTAATCCTGACAATGGCCCCAAAAAAGGAGATGGCAAGGGGTTGTTTGTAAACAAAACCTTACGTAAAAAATCCCCAAACGGACTGAGCAATCCTGACAAGCTGAGCAATCCTGACATTAGCCCCAAAAAGTGAGCAATCCTGACTGAGCAATCCTGACAAGCTGAACAATCCTGACATTAGCCCCAAAAAGTGAGCAATCCTGACTGAGCAATCCTGACAAGGTGAGCAATCCTGACATTGACCTCAAAAAGTGAGTAACTGAGGCATGTTTCCTACTACTAACGATAAATCTAAATTGATAGAACGCACAGGAATATATCAACATTTCGAGTAAATGGTTTGTTGACACAGCGAATAAATAGATTGCCATCTGTCTTCGACGATGGATAGATCGATAAATAACGATTACAAAACAAGACTACCTACCATGCAGCTGACTGATATTCCGTTATTTGCCGCTGTGTTGGATTAGAGTTCTCTTGCTTAAGGGTACACTCGGGCACACTATTCTATCCTATTTCTCTTCCTCTTCATTATTTAAAGTTTTTATAGTTTATATAGGAAACATTTATATTAATGTTGTTGGAACCCCTGGGCTTATAGCATCTTGCTTTTCCAAGTAGGGTTGTAGTTTAGCAAGTATTAATAATGATAATAATACTACCTAGAGTTTCACAATTTCCCCATTAATAACAATATGTAACGACGTCAAGAACGATTGAAAAGAGACTATTTCTGATTAACACTATGATTTTCATATCGTAATCGTTTATGTTAAACGAATTATTTGCTGATACGTAGTTAAACTTTACCTGAGGAATGTTCATTTGCTTTGATCAGGTGGTCATTAATTTATTTAATTTATTAGATGTATAACCATAATTGATATTCATTAATTGTCATCATACATATATACATATACCAAAGGCACTTCCACCCAATTTTGAACAATGAAACAAAACAAATAAGTGGACCTCTACTCTCTACTTTCCTTCAGCATAACCAGGGACTCAACCGAGTTCAGCTGGTACTGCTAGGATGCCACAGCCCAACCTCCCACATTATCCACCACAGATGAAGCTTCATAATGCTGAATCCCCTACTGCTGCTACCTCCGCGGTCATCTAAGGCACCGGAGGAAGCAGCAGGGCCTACCGGAACTGCGTCACAATCGCTCGCCATTCATTCCTATTTCTAGCACGCTGTCTTGCCTCTGTAACATCTATCCTCCTATCACCCAGAGCTTTCTTCACACCATACTAGGCAGGCAGTTAATTCTAATAGCCAGGCCTTCTCCATCATGAGGCTCAATACTACGCAGTTCTCTAGAAGTTTTATTCCAGCTGTTACCAAGTTGTGGAATGATCTTCCTAAGCGGGTGGTTGAATCAGTAGAACTTCAAAAGTTCAAAGTTGGAGCAAATGCTTTTTTGTTGACCAAGCGGACATGAGTCTTTTTATAGTTTATTTATGACATATTTGTTTTTGATGTTAATAGTTTATATATGACATGTCTGTTTTGACGTTGTTACTGTTTTTAGAATGATTTATTGTTAATTTGTTCTCTTCATTTATTTATTTCCTTATTTCCTTTCCTCACTGGGCTATTTTTCCCTGTTGGAGCCCCTGGGCTTGTAGCATCTTGCTTTTCCTACTAGGGTTGTAGCTTGGATAGTAATAATAATGATAATAATCCATCCACCCAAACCTTGGCCTTCCTCTTGTACTTCTCCCATCAACTCTTGCATTCATCACCTTCTTTAGCAGACAACCATTTTCCATTCTCTCAACATGGCCAAACCACCTCATTGTCCTGAAACATTAAATAATAATTGTTTATCAGTCTATTCCTAGTTTTACAATGGAGATTGCTGAAAGCAATATCAACTCATTCTCGCTCACGAAACGTGTAACAAGTTTATATTTCATCTTTTTGGGTAATGACGAATGAAACTATCTTTTAGACAACATAATTCCTATCGAATATCTTAGTACGATACTTAATGGTAGATTTTCCTATGTAACTATGACGCACAGAGCGCAAATTGTAAGGAGACGGGTGATTAATGAAACAGGTTATTAGCTTAGGATGTGATTAAAAAACCTCCCCATAACCATATCACTTATCCTAATAAGGGCGCCTATTGCCAGATTGCTTCTGTGCCATTGGTGTTCCTGCAGTAACTGAAAGCAACTATTGGTTATCTTGCATTTTTCTGTACATTAAAATTAGTTTTTATAATTATTCTTATTTTATCAGAGATAAACAATAACCCTTCGTAATATTAGGAAGAGTTTTTTTTTTTCTGTAATATCTCTTCTTTGTCTTTTGGTATAACACGTCATTTTTTTTTTGGACGCATATTCCTCCAGCTTATTTCGTCTGTCAATATATATCGAAAAACAAAACTTAATTGCATTCAGTAAGGTCTGCAATAATTTAGCGTTATTTAGCGTTATAGGATTCGTTTCTTAAATATACGTATTTTCTTTTTAACTCCACAATGATTCTGGAAACTTCGTAAGTTGTATCTGTTTATTTTGTCTAATAATCTATACTTTTGTCTTTATAATGATTGATAAAAATACAGTTTAAGCTTCATTTGTATCTTGCTTGTGCGTAATTGAATCTTTTTAAAGTGAAATTTAAGAATAACAGAATGGGTTCCTAGAGATAGGAAAAGAAGCAGGGGAAGGAAGAGAAGACGATGGATTGACGAACTAAGAAAGTTTACGTGTGTGAACTGTCATAGAAAGGCCTTAACAGACGTGATTGGAAGGACATGTATGAAGCCTTTGTTTTGCAGTGGACTAATGAGAGTTGATTATGATGATGATGAAAGTGAACTTACAAATGTTTGTAGTCGAAAATACTTCACCTCAGTATTCTTATTCCATAATGAGCCTTGAATTGGCTTACAGACTATATAATAACGGTTATAATAATAATAATTGCTCCTTGAAAAATATAAATAGATTTCGTCTCACATTTTCCCAGCATGAGAATTTCAAGCGATGAATTATTGTACGTGGCAGGAATTTGGAAATATTTTTAGTCCCTTTTCGTTCAAAGGAAAACAGACAACACAAATTACACCTTTTTTATATAACATAATTTTTTTCTTTCTCCTTATGTCTTTTCCTTTTTGGTATCAATTACCCTGACAAAATCATTTTAATTTCCCTTAAAATGAGTATAACATTTATAAACAGTATGGAGAAATTTTCCAATTTTACACCGTAAATATCTGAAGCTAATTCGATAACTTAGATTTTTTTTTAACAAGTTCAAATAGTCAATCAGGATACTCAATTATTACAAATGCTTTAAGATAGAGTTCTTATAACTTTAAGAGTTAACTAGTTTTAAGAGTAATTTTCACAAAACTCGAGGTGGTTACAGAGTTAAACAAAACAAAATGTCAAAAGAATAAATAATAAAGATGGCTTAAAACATATAATTTTTTTTTATCTTTTAATATTTTATTTGAAAATTTGAATGTACAATTCTTACAAATGTATCCCTTAGTGCATATAAAGAGGTGTCAGGATATCATTTTACTTTACAGATTACATTGATCGCATAATTTACATTTCAATCCAGACCCCCCTTTTCTAAATCACGAAAAATAAAACAGTACCATTTCCAACGAAAGGAAATACAAAAGATCCGTCTACATGCAGAGGACGGATATAAATTACACAGTTGGATATCGTCGAATGATTTAGTAACACCTTATTTCATAAAAGTAGGTTAAGTTAAAGTCTAGATTACTGGGTGTTTAGATCAAGGGACTATACAGTAAAGATACAATGATTGTACAGAATTCTCAACACTTCATTTCGTTGAAGCAATTCAAACACAAAAATTGCACTAGTATTAGTTGTTAAGACTTCATTTCCAAAAACATTTGAAACAAAAGTTAAAACTATTGTAGCTGAAGTTCAAAACTCATCTTCATATACTTTATATACTTTTGTAGGTAGTAGGTTGGCCAGGGCACCAGCCGCCCGTTGATATACTACCACTAGAGAGGTATTGGATTCTTTGACTGGCCAGTCAGTAATGCATTGGATCCCTCTCTCTGGTCACGGCTTATTTTTTCTTTGCCTACAATTACACAGAATAGTCTGGCCTATTCTTTACATATTCTCGTCTTTCCTCATACACCTGACAACAATGAGATACCTAACACTTCTTCACCCAAGGGGTTAATTACTGTACTGCAATTTGTTCAGTGTACTTTCCTCTTGGTAAGGGTAGAAGAGACTCTTTAGCTATGGTAAGCAGCTCTTCTAGGAGAAGGACACTCAAAAATTAAACCATTGTTCTCTAATCATGGGTAGTGCCATAGCCTCTGTACCATGGTCTTCCACTGTCTTGGGTTAGAGTTCTCTTGCTTGAGGGTACACTCAGGCACACTATTCTATCTTATTATTTTTTTTTTTCTTCCTCTTGTTTTTTTGGAATGGTGTGTTGGGCAGGCTTAATAGAAGGCCCATGGATGCCTGGTGGTTTATCAAGAGGTTGTCTTTTCCTTTTTCTGACTCTTTTTCTTCTCAAAACCACCCTTACTGTCCTCCCTTCAGTTGAAGTGGCTATCCTGGAGGGTATTTAGCCTTGCATGGTGTATCGGCTCCTCCATTTTGACCAGTTTTTCCGACTTTTTACTATAGTCTATGGGTATCATCAATCACTTTATTTATAATTCTGTACATATTGTTTTTGTTATAATTCTTGTTAATCTAGTTTTTGAGTATGATGGCTCTTTTTTTTATTTCTATTGATTCTTATTCTGTCTGGAGACATTGAGCGAAATCCGGGACCAGTACGTCCTAGATTTCGTCAATGTCGTCTTCTGTAATGCAATATTTGTGGTCTTCATGCAAATATCCAAGACCTTACAGTTGCGTCCAGACAGTATGATATTCTTTTGTGCTCAGAAACTTTGGTTTCTAATATGAGGCACTCATCTGAGCTCCTTATAACTGGTTTTAAGAAGCCAATAATGTTGAAACGTGATGCCATCCCTAGGGCCAGGGGAATGGCGGTGTATATTAAGAACGAGTACCCTGCTTCTCATAAGTCCTGCTATCAATGTGGATGTCATGAGATTCAGGTAATAAAAGTTTGTGGCAGGCATAATAACTTTTATTTGTGTTCGATCTATCGGAATCCAGACATGGATGATTCTATCTTCGACTCTCTTCTTACCATTATGGCTAAGATACAAGAAGATGATAGAAAGGCTTCTTTTGTCTTTGATGGTGATTTTAATGCTCACCATAGGGAGTGGTTAAGTTCTATCTCTCCTACCGATCGCCATGGCTCAAGAGCTTTAGACTTTGCCTCTGAATCAGGCTGTGAGCAAATCATAAATGAAGCTACTCACAGGTCTGGTAATTGCTTGGACCTCGTATACACTGACTCCCCTGGCGTTATAACTAGTAAGGTTGGTTCTCCAGTCGGGACATCTGATCATGCCTTGATTTCATTATTAGTGAAGACTGAGCAGCCTGTCCCTGATATATCATATTCTTGTAAAATTTATATGAAATCCCAAGCAGACTGGAATGGGAATTTGCATGATCGTTTGGGCTTGAATTGGTCACAATTGTATAATAGTGTAGATCCTGTTGTCCCTTTGAATGAGAATCTAGTCAACATAATTGATAGGCGTATCCCTTCTCGTGTGCTAAGGTACCGAGTGAAGGACAAACCGTGGTTCAATAATGATTATAGACGTGCTTATTTGGAGAAGCAGGAGGCCTATCACCTTTGGAAGGGTAACAGATCAGATTTGACCTGGAACAACTATACTCAGCTTCGAGCTTTTGCTCAGAGAGTTTATGCCTCAACTGAAAAGGAGTACAATTAAACCATAAAAGAAACACTTTCTGGTACAACTCAGGAACATAAATGGTGGTCTACCCATATATTTGCACTCTGGTGTAGATGCAACAGTTCCTCCTTTACTTGAACCAGATGGCTCAGTCACTCACTGTCCAAAGGAAAAGGCAACTCTTTTGGCTGATGTTTTTGACAGTAAACAGAGTAATGAAAAACTTGAACTTCCTCATTCCTGTTTTCCTGAGGCTAAACTAACTAGTTTAGCTTTCGATCTCGTGAGATTAAAGCTCTGTTGGTGGACCTTGATGCTTATGGAGGTGTAGACCCAAATGGTATTTTTCCTTTGTTTTTTATAAAGACAGCAGATTTCTTAGCTCCAAAGTTATCGGTTATTTTGCGCAAGTTAGCAAGAAGAGGAGCTTTTAGCACTTGTTGGAGAATTGGTAATGTTACGCCTCTATGTAAATGTGTTTGTGGTAGCTCAAGTCCCACTGATTACTGCCCAATTTCCATAACTCCCATATTATCTAAAGTTTTTGAACGTCTTCTGGCAAAACGTCTTAATAGGTTTGCTGTAGGTAATCATCTACTCCCTAGTTTGCAATTTGGTTTTCGTAAAGGCCTTGGAGCATGTGATGCCCTTCTTACAATCTCCAATGCTGTACAGAAATCCCTTGATTATGGTCAGGAGGTTCGTACGATTGGCCTTGATTTTAGTGCTGCCTTTGACCGTGTTAATCATGAGGCCCTTGTTTTCAAACTGAAACAGTTGGGATTGGGCGAGTCGTTTTTTAGCATTATTATTGATTTTTTAAGTAATAGATCTCAAAGAGTTGTTGTTGATGGGCACCATAGTGATTATAGGAATGTGATATCCGGTGTTCCACGGGGTAGTGTTCTTGGCCTATTACTTTTCATACTATATACACATGACATGTGGTTTGGCCTAGAAAACAAGCTTGTTGCATATGCAGATGATGCTACTCTCTTTGCATCAATTCCATCCCCTGAATGTAGATCTGGGGTTGGTGAATCCCTTAATAGAGATTTAGCTAGAATTAGTGCAAGGTGCAAATTATGGGGTATGAAGTTGAATCCTAACAAAACTCAAAGTATGATTGTAAGTAGGTCAAGGACGGTGGCTCCTCAACATCTTGATCTCAGTATTGATAATGTTTCTTTAAATTTGTATGACTCTTTCAAAATTTTAGGTGTGATTCTCGACAGCAAATTTACTTTTGAGAAACATATAAGGTCTGCGTCTTCTTCAATTGCAAAAAAAAAAAAAATAGGCTTATTGAGAAAGTCTTTCAAGATTTTCGGTGATCAATCTATTCTGAAGAAGTGTTTTAATTCTTTCATTCTACCTTGTTTTGAGTATTGTTCTCCTGTCTGGTGTTCAGCTGCTGATTCTCATCTTAATTTGTTAGACAGAAACTTACGGTCTATTAAATTTCGTATTCCTGATCTAGATATTAATCTCTGGCACCGTCTTTCAATTAGTTCATTATGCATGTGGCATAAGATTTTTAATAACTCTGACCATCTTTTACATTCAGATCTCCCTGGACAATTCTATCCTGTTCGTAATACTAGGCAGGCAGTTAATTCTAATAGCCAGGCCTTCTCTATCATGAGGCTCAATACTACGCAGTACTCTAGAAGTTTTATTCCAGCTGTTACCAAGTTGTGGAATGATCTTCCTAATCGGGTAGTTGAATCAGTAGAACTTCAAAAGTTCAAAGTTGGAGCAAATGCTTTTTTGTTGACCAGGCAGACATGAGTCTTTTTATAGTTTATTTATGACATATTTGTTTTTGATGTTGTTAATAGTTTATATATTACATGTCTGTTTTGACGTTGTTACTGTTTTTAGAATGATTTATTGTTAATTTGTTGTATTCATTTATTTATTTACTTTTATACTTTCCTCACTGGGATCTTTTTCCCTGTTGGAGCCCCTGGGCTTATAGCATCTTGCTTTTCAAACTAGGGTTTTAGCTTGGATAGTAATATTAATAATAATAATCATGGGAAAGCTTTAGCAGCTAAGCTTCACGTGGTATATCATGAATCATCGGTCTCAAATTGCTCTTGATTAAATTAATGATCATTGTAATAAAAAAAGTTTATGTTTACACAAGTTCCTACCACGTGAATACAAATATTTTTATCAATTTCATTAAAAGAAAAAAAAAGAAAAACATTTATTGCTAAGATAAAACTTAATTTTTAAATCACGGCTCTTTTCACATGACGTCACTTCCCCTCTTATTTCCACGTATTGACACACTTCCTCGATACTGCACAATCTGGACATCAGCCGCAGCTTTTTAACTGCAAAACAAAGGCCTTAGGCACGTCCTTCCATTCCCGTCTATTTGTGGTCTTTCTATGCCAGTTTATACCCTCAAATCATCTTAGCTCGTCAATTCATCATCTCTTTTCTTCACCGCTTCGTTTCCAATTTCAGTTACCCAATCGGTTGCCCATCTGTTATCTGACATTCTCGGTATATAACCTGCCTGCCTATACCCGTATATATATATATATATATATATATATATATGAGAGAGAGAGAGAGAGAGAGAGAGAGAGAGAGAGAGAGAGAGAGAGAGAGAGAGAGAGAGAGAGAGAGAGAGAGAGCCTAATACATTATGAAATGACTATGAAACGTGTCGTTGAACCGGCTAAAATTTACTGGCAGCCTAAGCCTCTTGGTATAGCGAGGGTGAACACAATCCCTGTTTCCTTCCTTCCCTTGAATTATCGCTGGGGGAATTTCCACAGGGAAATAAGCGATGCGTTCACTTGCATGTTTAATGTTGTTGTATGGAGTCTGATGTTTATCCTCATCACTTTTTGCGTTGTGTTTTGAGGTTAGAATTCTAGCAATATAAAAGAAATTCATACACTAATCATGAATCATCCAATTTAACTAGTTCTTTAATTTAGAAAATAGTAATAAATTTAGTAATCAGGACAATCGATTTTCAAAATGTGGGTCTGATATTCTTTATCTAGTGAAACCCAGTTTAATTCTCGATTTTATATCTTTATTTAATACTATTGTCATCTGCTACTCGTTTTTATTACACATTTTTCATCTTTATTGTACACCTTTGAGACCAAAAGCGTTAGGGCACTTTAGGAAAAAATGTCAAAATCTATGAAGTTTAAGAAAAAAAAAAAGATTCTTTGACATAATCTTCAGAAACAAAATGCAAATAAATCTACGGTTTCACCTCATATATTTTCGTGGCGCTGAATCACCAAGAGGAAATCTTCAGCCTCGTTCCAAAGGGAACAGTTTCCTTTGACGTAGGTTTCGAAAACTATTGGAACGTTTTTAATTACGTAGAATTTAGTTGCTTGATTTCAAACTATATCCAAGTGGTGTGTGAGGGGTTAAGAGAGAGAGAGAGAGAGAGAGAGAGAGAGAGAGAGAGAGAGAGAGAGAGAGAGAGAGAGAGAGAGAGAGAGAGAGAGAGAGAGAGAACTGTTTGTGAAAAACAACAGAACCTCTAATAAATTCTGAAGAGGTCATTTCCATCTTGAATCGTTCAAACAATAAAAGCCCAAAATTCAAATATATTATCATACTCTGTCGAGAGGAATGTCCTGCACACAAAAGAATTCGACTTATATTTACCAAATGTTCGTTTTAAATATTCAAATAAATGGTATAAATTTACATATTTTCTTAAGGCTTATAATAGACTACAGCTAGACACCTCTGTTTATTAGATAATGTCTAAAATGTCCTCTTCTTTCAGTACATTTTTCTTGAATATCCGGAGTTGCAGCTCTTCTAAGAGAAGAATACTCCAAAATCTAACCATTGTTCTCTACTCTTGGGTAGAGCCATAGCCTTTGTACTAGGGCCTTCCACTGTCTTTGGGTAGAGTTCTCCTGCTTGAGGTCACACTCAGGTACACTATTCTGTTATTTCTCTTCCTCTTGGTTTTTATGACGTTATTATAGTTTATATATGAAAAATTTATTTTTAAGGTTGTTACTGTTCTTAAAATGTTACATTTTAATTGTTCCTTAATTCTCTTGTATTTTATTTATTTCCTTGTTTCCTTCGCTCGCTGGGCTATTTTCCCTGTTGGAGCCCTTTTCCTTATAGCATCCTGATTTTCCAACTAGGATTGTAGCTTAGCAAGTAATAATGATAATAATAATTATCAATATTACAAAGCACAAAACTACTGTAACTAATTCGAATGGATAATACAAAACGAAGATGCAGAGTTTAATGTTCAACCCTATTAATTTCTAGTATAATTACAACGCAGTTTCTATGACTGAAAATTAGTCGTACAACTGTACTTCAGTCATAGTTTCCATTCTTATTATAACTGTGTATTTTATTCCTCGGTTCTTGTCAATGCAATCGCTGATCAAAACGTTTAAAGAAATGCGCAGGAATAAGCCATGGTAGTGAAGCAGCAATTTGCAAAATACTGAGTAGTGAATATTTTATGGTTATTATTGAGAAACAGGAAGAGACGCTGGAAAAATAAAGTTTCAGTTCCCTGTTTGCAAAGCAAATGCTTCATTCAAATACCTACTCCGTGAGAGGAGAGAGAGAGAGAGGAGAGAGAGAGAGAGAGAGAGAGAGAGAGAGAGAGAGAGAGAGAGAGAGAGAGAGAGAGCCCTTATCCATTCCCTGGAAGAAAGGATGAACAAATAATAGCTTTAGCGATGCAAGGATATAACAATTTCTTTTTTTTGACACTGACACTGTTCTCTTATACCATGTTCTATTTTAGCGTTAATATATCTTATGCATCACAATACGTTTTTAATGGGCAACAATCAAGGTAAATATAATGAGCAGGTAACTTGTTTTAAGGGGACCGTCCGCCATGTCCGCCATTTTTTTTTCTAATGATCCAAATTACGCAATTTCTATATATGTTTTAGACATATATAATACCTTCATCATATAAAAATTTCAAGTCATTTGATCAAAAGCTTTTGGATTTATTAGCAAAAATCAGGATTTAAAAAAAAATATTTAGGTACATTTTTTGCCACTACTATAATACCAATTGTGTTGAAACTTATACCACAAAAATACTCTAACAACCGAACAATTCTGTCAGACATAATTTTGATTTACTTTCTGTTTTTTTTAATGAATTTTTATTTTTTTTCCTTGTCTAGACGGAAATAATCGTGAATAAAAATGTAAACAGAAAATAAAATTTTTGTCTGACAGAATTGTGGGATTTTTATTCTTCTTTTCAACGATATCTTTCTCTCTAATATCGAACAACAAATAAGTGAGAAAAATGTAACTAAGTGGGAATAAGTATGTTTTTGAGTTATGAGCTCCCAAAGATTTGCAGCAAACTCTCGCTTCTTTTCTAAAAGAAATCAAGATAATATTATTATGATAACTTTTATTGTTTATTCATATATAAATGCACCCTAAACGAGGAATTTTAACCCTCAGTTTACTATTCCTATGTTACGAGTTGCCAACGATCTCTAATTGTTGCCAGTGTTTTAGTTAGCAGGTTTCAGCTTTGTACTCTTATCCATGTTTCCCTCTTTCTTGGTTCTTTTTTCTTGTTCTCCGCTTACTTTTTGTTCTTTCTATCACCTTATGTAACATTGGCATTGCTATAAAATTCCAGAGGACGTTGTGAAAGCACAATCAACATACGAACTTCAAGTAAATAAACACATGCATTATAATTTCTATATGTCTTTGGAAACTTTGCTGATGTTTTCGTAGCTGGTAGTTTTCATTCACCTACCCTCTACTAATGCCTTTCATTTCTGCCAGAAGTACGAGATTTCAAAACATGAGAGAGAGAGAGAGAGAGAGAGAGAGAGAGAGAGAGAGAGAGAGAGAGAGAGAGAGATCACGAAAGCATTTGGCTGATATAGATGGCTGTTCAAATTGAGAGAGAGAGAGAGAGAGAGCGAGAGAGAGAGAGAGAGAGAGAGTGTTGAATATTGTAATTATAGTATTTGTATAAATGGGAGTTTTAAATAATTCGAGAGAGAGAGAGAGAGAGAGAGAGAGAGAGAGAGAGAGAGAGAGAGAACTGCGCATCTGTCAAACTCAGTCATACAGACGACGCCATAAGGATGACGTCATCATATAAAGACCACTATATCTTTATTGTTTGGAAAAAAGATTGACTATTTGTTCTTTCTATAACCTTAGGTTACATTGGCCTTGCTATAATGTTCCCGAGGGCGTTGTGGAAACACAATGTACATACGAACTTCAAGTAAACAAACGTATGCATTATAAATTCTATACATCTTTGGAAACTTTGGCTTCTGTTATTGTAGGAGTAGATTTCGTTCATTTACACGCTACCAATGCCTTCCATTTCTGCCAGACGTACGATAGCTCGAAACATAAGTGAAAAATCGCTATAGATATGGAAAATTAACATACAAAGACGATTTTGTCAAACTCAGTCATGCAGACGACACAGTAAGGATGACGTCATCATTTAAAAACCTCTATATCTTCGTTATTTGTAAAAATAATTGGCTGAAACTTCTGGGGAGCATGTACGACATGTTTACGCATACATAGAAGCAATAAAACGATTTTCGATTTCTGAAAGTTGTTATGTCAATACCCCATGGTGGATGGTCCTTAAATATAAACTCTGTTCGTATTTGTAATATCGTTTTGTTTCTCTCACAGCGCTGCTACTGATGATCCTAATTGTCTTTCTTAAAAGAACATTTTACTTCAAAATATCTAATGGCAGTATTTATTTGCATTAGCAATTCTTTTGGAATTCTGTTACTAATATCACCAAAGCGGAATTATATTAGAATGTCTTTTTTTTTTTTTTTTTTTTTTTTTTTTTTTTTTTAAATCAAAACGTATACTGTGTAGTAACCTCTTTTATGGATATGAAGAACTGAAACAAATATAATTGGAATTTATTTGATTCCACAGGAAAACATACCAATCACACATAGGATCTGTACGGGAAGTTTAACAAGATCATTTTTTGCGAGGTTTCTGCAAGTGCACGCATGCATGCATGTAAAATACACACACACACACACACACGCACACACACACACACACGCACACACACACATATAATATATATATATATATATATATATATATATATATATATATATATATATATATATATATATATATATATATATATATATATATATATATATATAGGATCTTTTCAGTTTGGTGGTCGCCACTAGTTCTTAACCAAATTATTATCATTAATACAGTTTTTAGTGCTGAATAGGAATAGGACATTTATTTTCACGAAAAATGAAAGATAGTTGTAAAAAAAGAGGATTTATTGTGCACTACTTTTCAACGCGCATTAATCAAGCAATAGTAATTAACGGGCGTGACAATACAGTCTGTCAGGTGTTACGCGGTATGTTTGAAATAACCGTGGGAGGTATGGGATAACAGTGGACGCGATGCAGTTAACTTTCTTCAGAGATTCAATATAATAGAAAATGAGAAACTGTGTAAAAAGAAACATCAGATGATAATTAAAAAGACAATTGAAAGCGTAAGGTGGATTTGTTACGAGAGAGCTTGTCGTGAGAAAGTTTCAGTAAGAAAAAACACTTGGCTTGATGGCAGTTCCATTCCATTAAAGAAAATCATCCTCTTCATTTATTCATGGGCAAAAGAGTATTCCAGCATTAAATTTTGTGAGGACGAATTGAAAATAGGTCACGCTACTACAGTTGATTTCAACAATTACTTAGGAGAAGTAAGTTAACCTAACCTAACCAAACTTAACCTAACCTAAACTAACCAAGCTTACCTAACCTAACCTAACCTAACCTAACCTAACCTCCTAACCATTATATCCTAACCAAGGGGGGCGAGCCTCCATTTAGATAAAAAAAATATTAATTAATCTTAATTAAATTAAACTAACCTAACCTACCTAACCTAACCTAACCTAACTTACCTAACCTAACCTAACCTAACCTAACATAGGCCTAAAATGTGATTATCTTTACATTATCCCTAATCTCTTCACCGTCAAATGCTTGATTCATATCTGTGTGAATACAGTATATGTGGAAAAAGCGAAATGGAAATGAAGATTTGTTTAAAAAAAATATTATTGGACGTATCTCAGTTCCATGGTCAATGAATATTGTATTTAAATATTGTACTTTCCTCACATTAAATTTGCCTATTTTGCAACTGTTTTTCATTACACGAAAAAAATGAATGTCATATTCGTATTCAGCACCAAAAACTGTACTAATGATGAAAATTTGGTTAGAAATTAGTGGCGACCACCAAACAGAAAAGACCCTATTTATATATATATATATATATATATATATATATATATATATATATATATATATATATATATATATATATATATATATATATATATATATATATATATATAAGCAAAACAATGCAGCACGTGGTAGCCTATTTGAAACATCCCTGCCTTATAATATGTTGGACGGGAGATCGAGATCCGTTCAAGCTCGATAGTTTCCGGTAGTATTACAACCTCGCCGTCCTTGTGTGTTAGGGATGTGGGGTTTTTGGGAGCCTTTAGGCCTACACCGGCTGAGTCAGTAGCAGCCATTAACTAGCCGTCCTTGGTCTTATCTTAATGGAGTCCCTTGCCTCTGCCAATCATGAGGCACCTTTAAATCCTCCATTAAATTAAGAAAATGTGAACGATACTTTATTAGATTTCTCATTTATCCGCTCCCTTTAAAATTATAAGTATTTTTAGCAGAAAACAATAAAAAATCTGTTTTTTGTTTTGAAGTAAACGTTTTCTGTAGTGACCATTATTTAAGGTATTTAATGCTATTAAAATGATGGATATTGCAACATTTGAATATGAAACTTTGATGGCTCCAATTTCTTATTATCTGTTTTTTAAAAATCATTTCCGTATTACATATTAAAGAAGAAGTAGCCCTAACTTACTATATTATTTTGAATAAATCTCCCCTAATTCTCAGTAACGTTCAAATGTTTATCACATTACTTTTTGGTGGCCTTAATAAAAGATTAGTTGTAAACGTCCCTGGATTTAACTGAATTTCTCTTTTGGGGGGAAAAAGTGAGAATTTGATGTTTTCTTGAGAGCAAAGGCAAACTCAGCTTTTACAGTTTTCTTCGAAATTCAAATATTGTTGTATTTCTCAAGAGTCAAGATTTGCATTAATTTTCATTTCCCCTGATATATATAGAATAAGCAATATTGATCAAAAAGATTTATATCAGTGAGAGGTAGCAATATTGAAAATATATATTCTTCTTTTTTGAGTTGACGTTCCTTTATGAAAACCCCTCTGCATTGATTTGTGAATATGTACAGGAAGCCAAATATAGCAAATCCTATTTCATCCTGTTATCTACGCACGCCTGCTAATGTGTATGATCATTGCGATAGATACACAACCGCAATTTATCATCCGAAATTTCATCTTCTATAACACATTCGTGACAGCTGATTTCTCCCACAAGTTTAAATACTCCTGTTTTATCATTAGACCTGAAGACGATAAATAAATTTGAATTTTGAGAAGTACTTGGGCAATGAGAAAAAAAAAGTAATTGGGGTATGTATTTCTTTATTTTACACTTGGCTCGATTTTAACAAGTTTGAAGGTCGCTAATGAACTGCAAAGGCAAAGAACGGATCACTGCCTCCCGGAAACCCTAAGCTAAGACCAGGACGGACCAGGCAATGACTGCCAGTGAGTCGACACCTAAATCTAATAGTACCACCAATATTGCCTTTCATCAGGAATCTATTGTACCTGAGTTTTCATTCAGATTTCTAGAATTCCCGCTTTTAATAACTTTACCTCATAAATAGAGACGTGCTTCAAACGGATCTTTTCAAGAAAAAATCTAATTTATTTTCTAAAGGATAAGAACACGTTCTTTGTGATGGCGAAATGACCTTGGAAATTTCATCTTCAATCCATTTTCTGGAAATGATATGAGGATTTGAAAGGACTTAATAACGCTTCCAAAGGAAATAAGAAATTCTATTACAGAAATAACGTAATTTGGTTTCTCGACCTCTCTGCTGCGTTACTCTGATTTTGTGCGTGAGTATGTATGCTTAGAATTATGCAGAATCTTTGCTGGGAAAAGGTGTATCTTCGGTCTAAAAAAGACTGACTGACAATTTTGAACAATGATAACAATGCCTGAGCGAAACCTTTGAGTAGACCAGCAAGATTCATACCATTCACAACGTATTCTCTGGAATTAAATTTATTTTCCGGGATTGCATCTTCCTATTCTACGGCCACACTTTTGAATTTTCTGTTTTCTCTGTTTTCTTGTTTATGGCAACCATTTGTTTATAAGCTCTTCTCTTTTCTTTTTTTCCACTTCTTTTTTATTCTGATTATCTTTGAGCTTGTGCTATAAAAAAAGGCCCCTTTTCCATTTTTTTTTCTGATTTTCTTGGCGCTTGGACTATTAAAAGGTTTTATTCCACTTCTTGTTTTCTTCTGATTTACTTTTAACTTGGCCTATAAAAAGTTCCCTTTTCCACTTCTTTTTTTCCCTCTGATTTTCATCGAGCTTTGCCAATAAAAGGCCACTTTTTTTTGTTTTTTTTTTTTTATTTTCTTTAAGCTTTGGCTATAATAGACCACTTTTCCATTTCTTTTTTTCTTCTTTTTTTCTTTGAGCTTGTGCTTTTAAAAAGCCCTTTTTCCCATTTCTTTTTTTACTTCTGATTTTCTTCGAGCTTAGGCCTTTTCATTTTTTTTTCTTTTGATTTTCTTTGAGCTTTCTGTATAAAAAGGTTCTTTTTCCACTTCTTTTTTTCTTCTGATTTTTTTTTTCTATCTGGGTCTATAAAAAGGAAGTAGATAACCTGTACTCTTAAATAAAAGAGAACTAAGAGCCATTTGTTGTTGCCAAAGACACTTTTCGCTTTTGATCTTTGTCTATGTGATTCCAATCAGCCACAGGTGGTTTCAAATTCGGTTTTATATGAAATGCAGTGAATGTGGATTCCCCTCTCCTAGTTCGAAAGGAAATTATGCCCTAATTAAGTGTTGATTGATCAATTTACACCGTCAAGTAATTGCTAATTTTGCACTTTTGGGATGCTGTTTAGAAAGGAGGAAAATAATTTGAAGTTTCAATATGGGTGAAGGGACATTTAATTTCTTTTCATATTCTGCATGTATTATAGATGATACAGATTCAAGTGTCATTCATGGTCATTTAAAATCCCTTCAGATTTTTAAAATAAATTAAATTTTAGCATTCCTAGTTAGCTCAATTATCTTATAAACTTAACCATGAATAACAACCCCGGTTTTGATTAATTAATGGCATCGCCAACTAGTTACTTTAATTACTTTCATTCCTCCGCTTTTCAATTCCTGCGACATTAAAGGCTGGGGTCCAGTTTCAGACGGATTCGAAATTTACGACGAAAACAATTGCCATTACAATCCGGACAATCGCCGTCACTGCTTCTATGGCTTCATAAATTCTGGCGTAATGTTTAATGTTTATGGACAAACCCATTGGCCAGAGTTAGTACCACCACGTATGTTTTAATTGTTTATCTTCATCACATATTTCTATCTAGTGTTGCCTATTTTTTTTTTCTAAAATGTCTGGTAATTTTGTATTACCTGCCTATTTTTCTCTTATCTATTATTGGACATTTTCTATCACTATTAATTTGACTGATTTTTCTCTCAGTCTACGTGGTTATTTAGTTTTATCAGCCTATATTCTTGATTTTCTTCCATCTAAATTTTCTTCGTTTTCCCACTCTGTTGTATCCTTTCTTTTGTCTTATTTCCTAAATTTATTTCTTTTGGCCGATCTAGTTTCACCTCTCAGTCATTAATCTATTTTTATTCATATTTCTCCGGTGATGCACTATTCACTTTCCTATTTCTACCAATTTACATTCTTACATTCTTGCTACTTGCAATATCATGTCGTTTTTCCATTTTTCAATCTTGACGATTTTCCTTCCTTTGTCGTCCCTTCTTTCATAGGATTTTTTTCCCTAGTTTCATTTCCTTTCCTGGGGAGGGAGCAAGATGGGACTGGAATGTATGGGGGTGGGGGTGTAGGGTAGATGTTGCTTGATGACTTCAAATTCTTACTTCTTGTGATTTCTTTTATCTCTTCATATTCTCACTTTTTACGAATCTCATTAATTTCTAGTGGCTTGTTTCGTTATGCTTTTCATGTGATCATTCTGTATTATTTATAGCTAATTTTCTTCTACTACGTTGTTTTTATATTGTCTAGAAGTAAATCATTATTTTGCCAGATATCCACCCTATTGATAATCCATTTTCAGTTTCCGTTACAGAACGGGACATTCAGTTGTATCTAAGATTACTTTAATCTATCTCAATACTTTACTTTTATCTAAGATAACTGAACATTCTTTTGGATTACTTTCATTAATCTCGGTACACGTAATCTATATATCATCAAAGTATAAAACCACCATAAACAATGTGATATCTTAATCTAATAGATAGATATACATAGATGGATAGATAAATAATAAATTTAAGGTTTTTGAGACAAATTCTATTATAGTTTCAAGGGGAGTAAGCCTATTCTTAAAGGAGTATTCCTAGATTTAGAAACAGAAAATCATTCATCAAGATATAAACTTACAGTTTCTATTTCTACCCATCCACTTCCCTTTCTAAGTAATAATGAAATAAGGGTAAAAATAATATGCGCACGCATAGTACAGCGGTCTTCGTAATGGATTTGATTACCGAGCTTATGTTACTGATACATAACTCATTGAATTTATTTGTTTCTCTCGAACTTCCTGTTGATATATTATGTGGAGTTTGTTGTGTAGCATTAATGACAATATCACGTATCAGAAGCCGAGGAAAACAAGAACATCCAACTCCAGCTGGGACTCACTATACTCGAACTGAATCCATCCGTCAATTAATCAGTCAATTCTCGGATTTAGATGTTTAGTGATTCATCTTATATCTACTGGGAGGCTTTGGAATTCTTTTCTTGCATCGATTTCCCCGACTCGTATATAATTTCTTCATTAAAGAGAAAGAGGCAATGTTATCTCAACTTCTATTTTCTTTTTTCTTTTTAAATTTATCTTTGGAGATAAGTTATTAAAGCGTGTCAGAAAGTCGCCCTAATTACCTTTGGTAATAAATGAAAGACAGTCCTTCTGACAAAAAAATAGACCTTTTGGTGAAAAGAATTGAAATAATTTAAGTAAATATATTTCAAGCAGGCAGATATCCCACTGATTTATTTATTTATTTTTTTTTTGAAACGTAACACATAGAAAAGATAAAAAGTAAGTAATTTATGACAGTTAGATATTACCTTAAAGTCTGTAAATAAATATTATCATGGAACTATTCTGTTTGTGTTTAATTTTAGTAATCATCTCTGCTGAATGAAAAAGAAAAGTA
>NC_090736.1:32992761-33012761 GCF_036898095.1 Palaemon carinicauda
CATGACTGAACTTCCTGCATCCCTCCCCTCCCCCTGTCTCTCTCACTATCCGGGTGCTGGTCTCTTGCCGCCTCCACTGTCGGCGATACCCGCCTCCTACCTTGGTGACTCTCCCTACCCTTGCCGCCAGCCCCCTGTGTGCCGGGGGACTGCCGACTGCCGCCGGCTCCTACTGGCGGCTCTCCTCCCTCCTAGCTGGTCGTCCGCTCACCGGTCGGCCGCCGGAGTGCCGGCATCTATTGCCGGCAACCCGGTTCCGCTATAACATTGTCCCAGTCACCAAACCGGCATCCTCCGACTGCCGAAGCCGCCGCTCCCCTGCCGGCGTGCCGCCGTTGTACCGGCGGCCGCCACCCTGGTATACCCTTGACTTACATATTGTCTGTCTTAATGCCAGAAACTCTGTCGGAGCGACCTCCGGCATGCCGGCGGCTTGCCGGAAACCCCCGGAGGCGTCAAGAATACTTGCACCCCCTTCTTCTAGCTATCATATGATACTGATAGCCCTATACCGCAAACAGATGGGCTGTTTCCACTATTAAGATCAATACCTTGGTACTGTTCTGTTAGTGATCATGCTGTCTCTTTGCATTCTTCTAAATTCCAGCATGCTGCGTGCATCTTAGCACGGCTGGTTGCCGGAAGCAGTTACCTTAAAAGGAGGCCCTCTAGCCCTAGCTTGGGACCGAATGATCTCGGTCCTAATCTTACCCTTGGTTTTTCCACGGAGTTCCATTGCCCTATGGAACTCTAAGGAATACTATCCCGGTGACTTCGGTCTCTCGGATTATCCAAGGACAAAGCTTACGGTAACCAGCCGGGCGAGATGCATGGAGTATGTTCTCCTTTACTATTTCAATCTCTATGCATCACACCCTTCATTAAGTTAAAATTAATAATTAATATTAACTTAGTTTAAGAGCCATTCTTATGACTCCCCCATACTCATTTTCTCTTTCTTCCACAGGAGGAGCAGATGAAGTGTGACTTCGCCTTCTGCGCTGTGAAACGCCCGCAGTTTTACGGGCATACGGCTTGCAGGACTCACGCCCCTTGTGCCGACAAGAAAGGGGATCTGAAGTTTTGGAATCCACTGAACTGTACGGTCTGCCAGGCTCACCTAGTTGACGCCTTCCATAACCCTCCCTCAGCGGAGGTCAGAGACATTTCTCGTGAAAAGCTACGCAAGTGGGTGCGTGGCTTCCAGAAAAATGCCACCGGACCTTACCTGGCCACCGAAGAATTGAGGTCACTCCTGTTCCCTAAGGCCTCCCCTGATTCAGTGGTACCCAAAGACGTGATTCCCACTGTCCAAATTACAGTGGAACCTGATGTTGTCATGGCTCAGTCCATGCACGAGTGCCGCCTGGATTCCGAAGATGACGAACAGATGTCGGATGTCTCGGAAGACACGGAGAAGACGCTTATGGCCCAAGGAGCCGAAGATGACGAAGACAAGGTGGAATACGCCGAGTCGGAGCAAGAGGTCGCTCCTCCTTCCATCCCCGCTCCTACTCCTACACCGACGAAAGTGTCTATTCCGTCTACCTCCTCGACCCCGGATCCCTCTTCTTCCACTCAAGAAATGATCCGACTGATTAGAGCCGTCATGGACGACAGGTTGAAGGAGAATCAGGAGTTCATCAGGTCCATGATGGGATCCAGAGAACCGAAGAGGATTTCGGTTAAGGATCTCCCCGCTTGCTCACATGCCAACCCGTGGAGGTATGCTGAGCATATGGTTATCGCGACCGGCAGGATCTTCGTCAGCGATAAGATCGGCACGGTCCCCTTGGAAGACGTGGAGTTCTTCCCAAACTTTGAGGCCTACCCGGACTGTTACGTCCGTCTGCGTTCTGAACCTGCCTCGAAGGAAGAGACCGAACCGAAGGAAGAGATAGTGTTCGATCTCGCAAAGGCCCAGGCTATGCTAGCCACCACATTCAAGAGTAGGGGCTTTACCTGCTCTAAGCTTCCGGCCCTGAGCAAGAAGCACCCTACTTATGTCGCACCTGAAAGTGCGGTTCTTCCATTCCTGGAAAAGGCCTTAGCTGCGTGCCTTAAAGCTGCGGAAGAGGGGAAAGCCTGCCCTGCACTGGAGGAGTGCAGACCCTTCTCCATAGTAACTCCCCCTGACGCTCGACACTGGAAGGATGTCCAGCATACTTTCGTCGTGGGAAAGCTAGATCCTGACGTCGCCGGACGTCAGTTTAATGAAGACCTCCCTAAGCTCAACGATCACCTCCTTCGTCGGGAACAAGATACGAAGGAGAGGCTCGCAGCATCCTTATCTCATCAAGTCCAACTTGAAATTATGGCCTGTGACACCAGAGTACCAGACCACTACATGGTACTCTCCAAATCCCACATGATGACCGTGATGAAGGATTTGTACCACTTCATAAAGGCTCGGAGAGCCTGTCGTGAATTCGTGTTTGCAGGTGCCACCGTGAAACACGAACCCCGGAGGCTGATTTCCTCCAACATCTGGGGTAAACACCTCTTTCCTTCTGACCTCGTGAAGGAAATCACCGACAGAGCCGCCACGGAGAATAGGAACCTTCTCCACAAGTGGGGCATGTCCAGAAAAAGGAAACCCTCTCAGGACGACGGACCTCAACCTAAGAGGAAATCCCAAAAACAGAAACCCCAGCAACGTCAACAAAGACGTCAGTTTCCGGGACCCGCTACCTCCCAAGTGGTTGCCCAACCACAACAGACCTTTCAATTGGTCCCCCAACCGGTGTTGTCACAGTCACCGGTCTTCACCCCTGCTTTCGAGCAACAGTCAAGTACCTTTCGTGCCAAAGGTAGAGGCTCATACAGAGGTGCAAGCAAAGACGCTTCTCGCCGTCCCTCCAGAGGCAGAGGAGGAAAGGGAGCTAGCGGCCGAGGCAGCAAGCCCTCGGGACACCAGAAGCAATGAAGTGCTTCCGGTGGGAGGAAGACTCCGCCAATTCCAGGATCGTTGGACCTTCGATCCCTGGGCACACAGCATCGTCAAGAAGGGTCTAGGCTGGAGTTGGACTCAACCACCCCCAATCTTCCAGCAATTCTTCCAACAATCAACCCCTCTTCTGGAAGAATATGTCCTAGATCTCTTGAACAAGAAGGTGATAAGGAAGGTAAAGTCCACCAGGTTCCAAGGGAGACTGTTTTGTGTCCCCAAGAAAGACTCAGACAAACTCAGAGTCATTCTGGACTTATCCCCCCTCAACAAGTTCATAGCGAACGACAAGTTCAAGATGCTGACTCTTCAACAGATAAGGACCCTTCTGCATCGAGGTTCCTACACGGTCTCCATAGACCTGGCGGATGCCTACTGGCACGTTCCAATGAACCATCACGCTTCCTCCTACCTAGGATTTCGACTCCAAAGGAAAAGCTACGCCTTCAGGGCCATGCCCTTCGGCCTCAACGTGGCCCCTCGGATCTTCACAAAACTGGCGGATGCCATAGTACAACAGCTCCGCCTACGAAACGTCCAGGTGATGGCCTACCTCGACGACTGGCTAGTCTGGGCTCCATCGCCCGAAGATTGTGTAAAATCTTGCAACAAAGTCACCCAGTACCTAGAACACCTGGGATTCAAGATCAACGAGAAAAAATCTCGCCTCTCTCCAGCTCAGAAGTTCCAGTGGTTGGGAATCCACTGGAACCTTCAGTCACACCGCCTTTCCATCCCCCAGAAGAAAAGGAAGGAAATAGCAGGGTCTGTCAAGCGACTGCTGAAATCCAAACGCATTTCAAGACGCCAGCAGGAACGAGTCTAGGCTCTCTACAGTTCGCCTCAGTGACAAACCCAGTGCTTCGCGCACAGCTAAAGGATGCCGCGGGAGTCTGGAGACGTTCGGCATCCATCGCTCGAAGAGACCTCAAGAGACGGCTTCCAAACAGACTGCGACTTCTCCTAAAGCCGTGGTCAGAAGCAAAGGCCCTGAAAAGGTCCATTCCTCTCCAACACCGTCCTCCATCACTCAACATCCACACGGACGCTTCGCTGGAGGGTTGGGGAGGTCACTCCCACCAAAACAGGCTCAAGGCACCTGGTCTCCCCTGTTCAAGACGTTCCACATAAACATCTTGGAGGCCATGGCGGTCCTTCTAACCCTGAAGAAGTTATCCCCGCCGCCCTCGATCCACATCCTTCTAACCCTAGACAACTCGGTGGTAGTTCGTTGTCTCAATCGCCAAGGCTCAAGATCGCCCCAGATAAATCAGGTGCTTCTCCCAATCTTCCGTCTGGCAGAGAAGAAGAAGTGGCACCTGTCTGCAGTTCACCTACAAGGATTCCGCAACGTGACAGCGGATGCTCTATCTCGGACAAACCAGATAGAGTCGGAATGGTCTCTAGACGCAAGATCGTTCTCCTTCATCTCTCACCAAGTCCCAGAACTTCAGATAGATCTCTTTGCAACGAGCGACAACAATCAACTTCCTCGGTATGTGGCCCCGTACGAGGACCCCAAAGCAGAAGCAGTGGATGCCATGTCACTGGATTGGAACAGATGGTCCAAGATCTACCTGTTCCCCCCCACCAACCTTCTGTTGAAAGTCCTCTCCAAACTGAGAACCTTCAAAGGGACAGCGGCCCTAGTGGCTCCCAAGTGGCCTCGGAGCAACTGGTACCCCCTGGTCCTGGAGCTGCAGCCCAAGCTGATCCCTCTCCCGGGCCCAGTTCTCTCTCAACAAGTACAGAAGTCGACTGTCTTCGCTTCATCATCGAAAATCAAGGACCTTCATCTCATGATTTTCTCTCCCTAGCCGCAAAGAAGAGGTTTGGGATCTCGAAGAAAAGTCTAGACTTCCTAGAGGAATACAAGACCGAATCCACAAGACGGCAATATGAATCATCCTGGAGGAAATGGGTCTCCTTCGTCAAGACAAAAAATCCTAAAGAAATCACGATTGATTTCTGCATGTCCTTCTTTATTCACCTTCATGGACAGGGATTAGCAGCCAATACGATATCAACCTGCAAATCGGCCTTGACCAGACCAATTCTATATGCTTTCCAAATTGATCTGTCCAGCGACATCTTCAACAAACTACCGAAAGCATGTGCTCGCCTACGCCCAGCACCCCCACCGAAACCGATCTCCTGGTCACTAGACAAGGTGCTCCATTTCGCCTCCAACTTGGACAATGATTCATGCCCTCTCAAGGATCTGACTCAGAAAGTTATATTTCTCTTTGCTCTCGCTTCAGGAGCTCGAGTCAGCGAAATAGTGGCATTATCAAGAGAGGATGGACACATCCTGTTTACCGATACAGGAGAAGTTACCCTCTCCCCTGATCCGACGTTTCTCGCCAAAAATGAATTACCCACCAAAAGATGGGGCCCTTGGAGAATATGCCCCCTGAAGGAGGATGCCTCTCTATGTCCAGTAGAGGGCCTCAAGGTCTATCTTCGCAGAACTTCAAACTTTGGTGGAGGCCAACTCTTCAAAGGAGAAACATCGGGCAGCGACCTGTCACTGAAACAATTAAGAGCGAAAATCACCTACTTCATTCGCAGAGCGGATCCTAACAGTACACCCGCTGGTCATGATCCTAGAAAAGTGGCATCATCTCTGAATTTCTTTCAGAGTATGGACTTTGAAAGCTTTAAAAACTTCACGGGTTGGAAGTCCTCGCGAGTTTTCATTAAACATTATGCGAAACAAGTGCACGAAGTCAAACATTTTGTGGTAGCCGCAGGTAGTGTTATGAAACCTGCACCTAACTCTGCGTAGAACAGTGAGTTACTTGGGACTCTAACTCTTCGGGTGCCTATGTTGACCCTCGAGCGATTCATAGTGATGTCGAAAACACTTAGTGCTTTTATAACTGTTCTTATCCCAGGTGAAATGTCATAGTTGTCACACAAGTGCCGCATGCCCTGAGCATGATGTGTTTTTTAATCAAAGACTTGCGTTCCTCGAGAACAAGTGCCTACTAATAAACTTGAAATTCCTTTTCAGATTCAAGAACAAGTCTTTATTACTATGTACATTATAATTACTGTAAATGAACTTTACTTATTGCTGTAAATTATTTAATTTCTGCATTTGTGAAATAAAATTTCTATTTTATTACCTGTGCGTCTCAATCATCTCCTAATTACTATGAAATACATGCCTGTCATAGTTTTATTATCCCCCCTTTTCCTTATGGTTATGAAGAAATTAAGATTCTAACTCTTAATTTATATTCACTCTGATTATGTAAGGTTCCAACACGAATACTTACTTTTAATACCCGGGAGATGAACCATCATTCTCAATACACAGTGCCCAACCACCACTGGTCTAATTTTCAGAATGTTCCTATACAAATACCAAACATTCGGCTTCATCTCCAAGTTCTTCAAGTTCTTCTATCAGGATGAATAGCCCTTCAATACCACTTTGACGTCGGCATGGCCCATGGGAACTTCACTGCCAAGGGGGGCAGGATGCTTCTTCCCTATGGTCCTTTATCAAAGATTACTATGCTGTTTTGTCAATGCCTTGGCACTTACTATTAGGGAAAAATCTACCACGATACATTGATTCTCTGGTATTCTTCCATCAGGACGCCATGGCTTGAGCCCAAAATACGGATTTTGAGCGAAGCGAAAAATCTATTTTTGGGTGAGATAGCCATGGCGTCCTGATGGACCCTCCCTGCTACTTCGTCCAGTTTTAGATCCCACCCTGTTCTACTGTATCATGGTGATGGGCAAGCAACTGGCTTCAGGATGAAGACGGGCGTGACGTCATTTGAGCAATGGCGCCCGTTTGTTTACGTCTCGAGTATCAGTAGTAGCCACGAGTGAGATTGGCTGTGGAGCGGCTCCCAGCTATTCTCAACCCTTACACACCGAAGCATTAACTCTGTTCGGGGTGAAGATAGCTATGTGGCGCGTTCAGACATGCGTCCCCTGTTGATATACGATGTCTTAAAGGGAAACCTTTGGGATACTCGCTCCAGAAGTTAGAATTCTGTGATAACCTGTGGTTAAATTCTCTGGGAATATCTTAGTAGTTTTATACCCAAGGAAGCTACCAAAAAGGAACCTTCCATCAGGACGCCATGGCTATCTCACCCAAAAATAGATTTTTCGCTTCGCTCAAAATCCGTTTTTTATGTCAAGAAGATAACTCAAAGCGTTTAATGAAGGGCAAAAATCATATGCTAGTAAACATAGCTCTTGAAAAACTACTATATAAATTTAGTTATCATTCAGTCATAGAATAATATATAATTTATGGCTTTCCTCTTTAAGAAAATAAAGTAATATAATAATGTTTCAATGGACAATCGATTGTGCCAGGACTAATGAAGGTGAAGATGGGATAATACAACGAAAATATGAAGAAAATTATTGATAGAAAGTTTGCTGGTAAAGACTGGCATAAGACGACCATAAACAGAAGTAATGGAATGACATGTCTCAGGTCTTTGTCCTACAGTGAACTAGTAACCGATGATATATATATATATATATATATATATATATATATATATATATATATATATATATATATATATATATATATATATATATATATATATATATATATATATATATAGGCTACTATACAAGTTTGATTAAATATTGATATTTTTTCACTATTTTCCATACGATATTACGTTCCATGAATAGATTTCATATACGGCCTAGACAATTACTTATGATATTTTACTACTACTGCATGTCTTCTTTTCTCTTACAATTCGGTTATATGGTTTCGTAAGTTCCCATTACTTTGGCCGATCAACTCATGAATTTGTTAGAGAAACGTTGTCACTGCAGGTTAACAATGCAATCAACTAAAAATTATTATTATTATTATTATTATTATTATTATTATCATTATTATTTTTGGGCTCAAGCCATGACGTCCTGATGGAAGGTTCCTTCAGTAGCTTCCTAGGGTATATTTAACTACAGTGGATATTCCCAGAGAATTAAACTAAAGGTTATCACAGAATTTTAACTTCTGGTGCGAGTACCCTAAAGGTTTCCCTCTAGGATATCGTACATCAACAGGGGACGCATGTATTAACACGCCACATAGCTATCTGCACCCCATATAGAGTTAACACTTCGATATGGAAAGGTGGAGAATATCTGGGGAGCCGTTCCACAGTTACACTCATCCGTGGCTGCTTTTGGTAGTCGAGACGTAAACAAACGGGCGCCATTGCTAAATGACGTCACGTCCGTCCTCATCCTTCTGCCTGTAGCTTCTCGCTTAAGTCGGATTTTCCCTAAGATCTTTTTTCATCTGCTTACATTGCCGTTATGTCGCTACCTTCAGCCTCGCCTTCTTCTGGAAAGTTGAGTACCAGGTCCCAGTATTGTTTAAATAAACTCTAGCAGTAAAGTAACTTCTACTTTTCGTAAAATATTGTGTTTTGTGGCAGAGCTGTGCCGATACCGGACGCGCCATTTTATGGCGTCGCTGTTCATGTTGCATGCTCTATTTAGTTAGCCAGAGCAGCCCTCTCCGGTCATTTAACTAATTAATATTATTAGTTATTTAGTCTTCATAGCTAGGAAATACTTATATCGTGTTTTAGCGCTCATCAGACTCGGTCGCCGTTCGAACCCATACTAGATCGCTAGCTTAGCCCCTAGGCTGGACAGCCTAGTGCTTGTTTTCATGCATGATATATACCAGTGTTCCTAAGTTAAGTTATGAAGATTGTGGCATTATTAAACATACTATTAACTTTGATGTAAGTGTTTTCGCCTTCGGTGACATTATAGGGGACTGTGTTGATTGTGTATCATTCCATCCTAACCTAATGTAGGAACCCCTATATGCTCCCTATCACCCTGCCTGCGGGCATTCCCTCTGTGTAGTCTTACTTCCCCTTCTATATAGGGGAATTTTGTCTACAAACAGAGTATTTTTCGCTTCTCTGCCTACCCTAAAGGAATGACCCTCCCTTAGGGTCGGACCGAGAAATAAGGTACGGCTCTGCCCTTCCTCAGTTGCACCTGGTTGGGTTACTCCTTCCCCCCTGCAACTTGCGATGTGTCTTTCAGGCTTTCCTAGTCTAGGAGCTAGCCCTCCTTCTCTAGGTTAAGCTCTGGGGGTTGACTCTGCCCTATTATAGTTTGAGACGGTACTCCTGTACCGTTCTCATTCTGGGCTACCTAACCTAGGTTAGGGAGCGTTCTCCCTTTCCTTGGTGGCCGTTCTCATAGAGAGGCTCCTCTATAGAAAGACCTTTTCTTCCCCCTCCCCACCTATCCCTTTGGTGTAGGCTTGCCTACACACATCTGTCCTTAGTCCTACAACTCCTCCCTTGGGTGGAGTGGTAGGGCTAACTTTGTTCTCCTGCTGAGCTGGCCGCTCTGGTACACTTACCCTTCATAGCGTTCTATGGGGGTGATTGCCGGCGGCGGTCCAGCCGGCGGGGAATCCCCCCTCTTGAGTGCCCTCTAACCCTCCCTTGGGTTACCCCAGGCACCCGGCCGACTGCCGGCTCCCTGCCGCCGGATGCTAGGAGTATCCACTCCTATCATGAGTGCACTCTCTCCGGAGGGATGCCGGAGGGGTATAGGATCTTACCCCTTCCATCCCTCCTTACCTTTCTCTCATTCTATCCTGGTGCCGGTCCCTTGCTGCCTCTACTGCCGGCAATAACCGCCAATACCTCAGGTGACATTCTTTCATAAGATGCCCTCCCCCTCTAAGACGTCAGCCTTCCGTGTGCAGGAGGCTGCCGCCTTCCGTCGACATACAGCCGACGTCCCACCCCTCATTTTACCTAGTAACAGCTGGCCGCCCTTCGGAGCCGGCATTGATAGCTGGCGGTCTAGGTATACAACCATATACATATCTATCTTATGAATTGATCCAAGCTCACCATGCCGTCAGCCTTCGGCTGTCTTGAGACGTTAATGGACATGCACCCCTTCACATACCTGCCGACAACATGCCGACAGTCAAAATGCTGCAGCCAGATGGCTTGGCCACTTCTATATATAGCTATTGTCTTACCATCCAAGATTGTGGCTATGCTGTTTGATTGCACATTACAATATTGCAGCATACTCTGTGTGTCTTAGTGCAGCCGATTGCCGGAACCTACATTTAATAAGGGGTTTCTCTTATACCCCTTCTACTCAAGGGATCTGAGTGGTCTCAGACCCTGCTACACCCTGCGGGCAATTTCTGTTAGAAGCTTAGCTCGGCTTATCCATATGGATTCCCTTATTGTGACCTTCGGCCACAAAAGAAATTCCCTACAGATAAGGTTACGGTAACCGACTGGGCGGGATTCACAAGTATGTGTCTATCTATTTCCTTTCCCGCTCATTATTCTCAAGCAGTAAAATGCCTTGTAAATTAATTTAATGTTTAAAAAATTTAGATTAAGATATCTTAATTTTAGAGTAATGTAAGTCATTCTTATGCCTTCCATGTACTCATGATCTCTTTCTTTTACAGGAGGAGTACATGAAGTGTGAGACCAGCTTCTGCGGGGTGAAGCGCCCGGACTTCTACGGGCACAAGGCGTGCCGGACCCACGCCCCCTGCGCCGCCAAGAAAGGCGACCTGAAGTATTGGGACGCGCAGAACTGCACAGTCTGCAAGAGTCGTTTGATCGAGGCGTTCGACGATCCTCCTTCTGCGGAGGCAAGGGAGAAGCTACGCAAATGGGTGCGTGGCTTCCAGAAGAACGCCACCGGACCGTATCTCGCCAACGGAGACTTGAGGGCCTTGCTTTTCCCAAAGGCATCCAAAGACTCTGTGGTCCCCCGTGATCAGATCCCCACCGTCCAGATCATGGTGGAACCTGATATTGTCATGGCCCAGTCCATGCATAAGTGCCATCTAGATTCCGATAACGTGGAACGTATGTTGGAAGTGTCAGAAGAGACGGAGAGGAACCTCATGGGCGAGGAACTCGACTATGAGGAAGATCAGGTGGAATACCCTGATTCGGAGACCGAGGTCGCTCCCGCTCCTACTCCCGCAGCAACTCCTGCACCGTCCGAGGAACCTGTTCCTTCGACTTCTGCCACCCCGGACCCTCTTCCATCGGCCACTCAGGAGGTCTTCAAGATGCTTGAAGCCCTCATGGAAAGAAAACTACGAGAAACCCAGGAGCAATTCCGGACTACTCTAGTTAATCTTAAATAACCGAAACGGATTTCGGTTAAGGACCTCCTCACTTGCTCGGAAGCTAACCCATGGAGATATGCCGAGCATATGCCAATTACGACTGGCAAAATCTACATCAGTGAAAGAGTTGGCTCTATCTTGCTGGAAAAAGTGGAATTCTTCCCGAATTTCGAGGCTTATCCGGACTGTTACGTCCGGCTCAGGTCCGAACCAGCCTCAAAGGAAGAGACCGAACCGAAGGAGGTTATCGTGTTCGATCTCGCGAAGGCCCAAGCTATGTTAGCCCAGGTGGTGAAGAGTAGGGGTTTCACCAACTCCAAGATACCGGCGCTTAGCAAGAAGCATCCAACCTTCGTTGCGCCAAATGCTGCGACTTTCCCCTTCATCGAAAAGGCCTTCACAGCGGTCTTAAAGGCATTGGAGGAAGGGAAACCTTGCCCGGCACTGGAGGAGTGCAGACCCTTCTCCATTACTGTTCCTCCCGATGATAGGCACTGGAAAGACATCCAGTCAACCTTTACGGTAGGGAAACTAGAGCCTGACGTAGCTGGTCGTCAATTTAATGAGGACCTCCCAAGGCTAATTGATCACATCCTTCGTAGGGAACAGGATACGAAGGAGAGGCTTGCCGCGTCGCTGTCCCACTAGGTACAGCTGGAACTTATGGCCAGGGATACTAGAGTCCCGGACTTTTATATGGTCCTAGCCAAATCGCACTTGGCAACGGTGACAAAGGACCTATATAACTTCACTAGGGCTCGCAGAGCCTGGCGTAAATACGTGTTCGCCAACGTGACGGTGAAACACGAACCCTGGAGGCTGATTTCCTCCAATATCTGGGGTAAGTATCTCTTTCCTTCCTCTCTGGTGAAAGAGATTGTAGACAAAGCCGCCACGGAGAATAGGAACCTTCTCCACAAGTGGGGCATGTCAAGGAAGAGGAAATCCTCTCAGGATGATGGCCCTCAGCCTAAGAGGAAACCTCAGAAGCCGAAACCCCAGCAACGTCAACAGAGACGACAGTTTCCGGGTACCGCTTCTCCCCAAGTGGCCACACAGTCACAACAGACCTTTCAGTTGGTCCCCCAACCAGTGGTGTCGCAGTCACCGGTCTTCACCCCTGCGCATGAGCAACACTCTACTACCTTTCGTCCCAGAGGTAGGGGCTCAAGCAGAGGCTCCGGCAGAGATTCTTCTCCCCGTCCCTCCAGAGGCAGAGGAGGAATGGGAGCTAGCGGCCGAGGTGGCAAACCCTTGGGACACCAGAAGCAATGAAGTGCTTCCGGTGGGAGGAAGACTCCGCCAATTCCAGGATCGTTGGACCTTCGATCCCTGGGCACACAGCATCGTCAAGAAGGGACTAAGCTGGAGCTGAACTCAACCACCCCCAGCCTTCCAGCAATTCTTCCAACAGTCAACCCCCCTCCTGGAAGAATATGTCCTAGAACTCTTGAACAAGAAGGTGATCAGGAGGGTAAAGTCAACCAGGTTCCAAGGGAGACTATTTTGCGTTCCCAAGAAAGACTCCGACAAACTCAGAGTCATTCTAGACTTATCCCCTCTCAACAAGTTCATTGCGAACAACAAATTCAAGATGCTGACTCTGCAACAAATAAGGACCCTTCTGCCTCAAAGAGCCTACACGGTCTCCATAGACCTGGCGGACGCCTACTGGCACGTTCCAATGAATCATTACGCTTCCTCATACCTAGGATTTCGACACCAAAGGAAAAGTTACGCCTTCAGGGCCATGCCCTTCGGGCTCAACGTGGCTCCACGGATGTTCATCAAGCTGGCAGACGCCATCGTCCAACAGCTCTGTCTTCAGGGCGTCCAAGTGATGGCCTACCTAGACGACTGGCTAGTCTGGGCGACATCGCCCGAACATTGTGTAAGAGCCTGCAACAAAGTCACCCAGTTCCTAAAGCATCTGGGATTCAAGATAAACACCGAGAAATCTCGCCTCTCTCCAGCTCAGAAGTTCCAATGGTTGGGAATCCATTGGGATCTTCAGTCACACCGCCTTTCCATCCCACAGAAGAAAAGGAAGGAAATAGCAGGGTCTGTCAGAAGAATTCTAAAATCCAAACGGATCTCAAGACGACAGCAGGAACAAGTTCTCGGCTCTCTACAGTTCGCCTCTGTGACAAATCCAGTGCTTTGCACACAGGTAAAGGATGCCGCGGAAGTCTGGAGACGTTTCGCATCCATCGCTCGAAGAGACCTCAAGAGACGGCTTCCAAACAGACTTCGCTCACTTTTAAAGCCGTGGTCGGAAGCAAAGGCCCTGAAAAGGTCCATTCCTCTTCAACACCCGCCTCCATCGATCAACATCCACACGGACGCTTCACTGGAGGGTTGGGGAGGTCACTCCCACCAACCACAGGTTCAAGGAACATGGTCTCCCCTATTCAAGACGTTTCACATCAACATCTTGGAGGCCATGGCGGTTCTTCTCACCCTGAAGAAACTCTCCCCGCCTCCCTCGATCCACATTCGTCTGACTCTGGACAACTCGGTGGTAGTCAGATGTCTCGATCGTCAGGGCTCGAGATCGCCCCAGATAAATCAGGTACTTCTTCCGATCTTTTGTTTGGCAGAAAAGAAGAAATGGGACCTGTCTGCAGTTCACCTACAAGGATTCCGCAACGTGACGGCGGACGCTCTATCAAGGACAAGCCCAATAGAGTCGGAATGGTCTCTAGACGCAAGGTCATTTTCCTTCATCTCTCACCAAGTCCCGGAACTTCAGATCGATCTCTTCGCGACGAGCGACAACAATCAACTTCCTCGATATGTGGCCCCGTACGAGGACCCCAAGGCAGAAGCAGTGGATGCCATGTCACTGGATTGGAACAGATGGTCAAGGATATACCTGTTCCCTCCCCCCAACCTTCTGCTGAAAGTCCTCTCCAAACTGAGAATCTTCAAAGGGACAGCGGCCCTAGTGGCTCCCAAGTGGCCCCGGAGCAATTGGGGACCCTCTGGTCCTGGAGCTGCAGCCCACGCTGATTCCCCTACCGGGCCCAGTTCTCTCTCAACAAGTACAGAAGTCGACTTTTTTCGCTTCATCACTGAAAGTCAGGGACCTTCATCTCATGATTTTCTCTCCTTAGCCGCAAAGAAAAGGTTTGGAATACAAGACTGAATCTACAAGACGGCAATACGAATCTTCCTGGAGAAAGTGGGTCTCGTTCGTAAAGGCAAAAAATCCTACGGAAATCACCATTGATTTTTGTATGTCCTTCTTCATTCACCTTCATGGACAAGGCTTAGCAGCCAACACGATTTCCATCTGCAAATCGGCTTTGACTAGACCACTCCTGTACGCCTTCCAGATTGATCTGTCCAGTGATATCTTCAATAAATTGCCAAAGGCATGCGCTAGACTACGCCCAGCACCTTCGCCAAAACCTATCTCCTGGTCCCTGGACAAGGTGCTCCATTTTGCCTCTAACCTGGACAACGATTCGTGCCCTCTAAAAGACTCGACTCAAAAAGTTATCTTCCTTTTTGCTCTCGCCTCGGGAGCCCGAGTCAGTGAAATAGTGGCATTATCAAGAGAAGAGGGTCATATCCTATTCGCAGATACAGGAGAACTTACCCTCTTCCCCGATCCGACGTTTCTCGCTAAGAATGAACTACCCACCAAGAGATGGGGCCCTTGGAGAATCTGCCCCCTGATAGAAGATGTCTCTCTATGCCCAGTGGAGAGTCTTAAGGTCTATCTTCGAAGAACTTCAGACTTCGGTAGAGGACAACTCTTCAAAGGAGAAACATCGGGTAGTGACTTGTCACTGAAACAACTAAGAGCGAAAATCACCTACTTCATTCGCAGAGCGGATCCTGACAGTACACCCGCAGGTCATGATCCTAGAAAAGTCGCGTCTTCTCTGAACTTCTTCCAGAGCATGTATTTCGAAAGCCTCAAGAGCTTCACAGGATGGAAATCGTCGCGCGTTTTCTTCAAGCACTACGCAAAGCAAGTGCACGAAGTTAAACATTTCGTGGTAGCTGCAGGTAGTGTTATGAAACCTGCCATTTAACTCTGCATAGAACAGCTAGTTACTTTGGACTGTAATTCTCTGGGTGCCTGTGTTGACCCTGTGGTGATACATAGTGATTTCATGGACACTTAGTGTTTCTAATAGACTGTTCTTACCAAGGTGAAATGTCATAGACTTTACATGAGTGCCACATGCTCTAGGGCATGATGTGTTTTCTTTGAAAAAGACTGACATTCCTCTGGAACTTGTGTTTCTAAAAGTGAAATTTCTTTTCAGATTCAAGATTGAAGTCTTTATTTGCTATGTACATTATTCTTTATTATTGTAAATAAACTTTACATTTATTATTGCAATTGTTATCACAATAATCTGCAATCTTTGAAATAAAATGTCTATTTTATTACATGTGCGTCTCTCTCCACTCCTATTATTTATTAAGAAATATATGATTGTCATAGTTTCATTCACCCCTTTCTTTCTGAAAGAGAAGAATAATATATATATAATTGTATTATATACTCACTCATGCTTTGATAATATTCCTACCTGAATATTAACATTTGTCCTGCCTTCGAGACCAGATTGATCTCTCCTCCAGAGAGTGTAGTAAATGTTAATCACTTACCTATGCTTGATAATATTCCTACCCGAATATTAACCTTATGTCTTGTCTCCGAGTCCTGCACGAACTCTCCGCAGGGTGAGTAGCTCTTCAATGATCGCTTCTAGATATTAGTATGGTCCACCAGGACTTCTCTGCCAGGGGGGCAGGAAGCTAGTTCTTCACGGAATCTCTAGTAAGGACATGTTACATACCTCTATTCGAAGCCCTTGGCACTTGCATAAAAAGGGGGAAAATTTCCATGATACATTAATTCTCTGGTACACTTCCATCAGGACGTCATGGCTTGAGCCCAAAAAACGGATTTTGAGCGAAGCGAAAAATCTATTTTTGGGCGAGATAGCCATGACGTCCTGATGGACCCTCCCGTCTATTCTAGTCCAGCCTTTCAGGCCCCGCCCTGTCCTGCTGTATCATGGAGTTTAGCAAGAAGCTGGGCTCAGGATGAGGACGGTCGTGACGTCATTTAGCAATGGCGCCCGTTTGTTTACGTCTCGAGTACCAAAAGCAGCCACGGATAAGTGTAACTGTGGAACGGCTCCCCAGTTATTTTCCACCTTTCCATATCGAAGTGTTAACTCTATATGGGGTGCAGATAGCTATGTGGCGTGTTAATACATGCGTCCCCTGTTGATATACGATATCCTAGAGGGAAACCTTTAGGGTACTCGCACCAGAAGTTAGAATTCTGTGATAACCTTTAGTTTAATTCTCTGGGAATATCAACTGTAGTTAAATATACCCTAGGAAGCTACTGAAGGAACCTTCCATCAGGACGTCATGGCTATCTCACCCAAAAATAGATTTTTCGCTTCGCTCAAAATCCGTTTATTATTATTATTATTATTATTATTATTATTATTATTATTATTATTATTATTATTATTATGATTATTATTATCATTATTATCATTATTAGTTGCTAAGGTACAACATTAGTTGGAAAAGGAGGATGCTGTAAGCTCGAGGGCTCCAGCAAGGAAAACAGCCCAGTGAGGAAAGGAAATAAGGAAACTACGAGGGAAGTAATTAACAATAAAAATAAGATATTTTGAAAACAACAACACTAATATAGATCTTTATAAATAAACTAAAAACTAAGATAGAATAATGCTCCTGACTGTACTTTCAAACAATGAAAAAGTCACTTGGAACTGGATAATTGCTTTCAAAACTGAAGAACCTATGCATTTGGAAGCTAAAGAGATGAAGATTTCAAATAAAATTCAGAAACACTACAAAAGGGCCACCTAATGAGCCTCCGTTTCCTAAGAATTCGTGTCTTGAAAACCCCTCTCCCCCTAACATCCTTTATACTTCTCTGTGCTTGAAATTATTATGTATGTAATTAGTAGGGGAAAGAGAAGAGAAAAATTTGGTAAGAGAAAAGTAACAGTGATGATGAAAAATATCTTTACATACAGAATTGATATAAATATTTTCAAAGTTAAATTATTGCGAAGACTTAGTATTCCATGTACATCTCTACTTGACTTGTATTGAGAGTAAAAAATGTAAACTGCTCAGTAGATAAAGAGTATGTAAACTATCCCATCTCTCTCTCTCTCTCTCTCTCTCTCTCTCTCTCTCTCTCTCTCTAGTGTGTACTATAATTGCCACATCCCTGAATAAATAATGAATTTTCAAATTGCCCTCTGAGAAATATCGTGAGTAGATTTCTAGGTATAAGAAAATAGAAACATATTAAGGACGTTCTTTAGGGTAAGCTTCCCCTTTTTTTCCAAAATAGATATCTCTCTAATGGCTATATGATGAAACTTTTATAATAAGAATATATTGTGCGGTTTTTAGGGGATCAAGAGAGAGATACAGTTTTAATTTTCCTTCTTGAGACCTGTTTCAAATTGATTGTCATAACATCCTGCTCTTGGTTAGTCCTCGAAGATTTCTAAAAAAAGATTTGATTGAACATTGGAGAGAGAGAGAGAGAGAGAGAGAGAGAGAGAGAGAGAGAGAGAGAGAGAGAGAGAGAGAGAGAGAGATAAATGAACTGTATGCATTTTTTTTCGAAACCGGCTATCCCGGTAATATATATATTATATATATAGATAGATAGATAGATAGATAGATATGTATATATACATATATACATTAAATACATTTTAAGTAATCATCTTCATGATGAAAGAATGATCTCTCTCTCTCTCTCTCTCTCTCTCTCTCTCTCTCTCTCTCTCTCTCTCTCTCTCTCTTTCTCCCAAAACAACAAGAAATTTACCTCTCTGAAATCTTTAGGCTTAAGAGGAAGCCAGATTCTTTTAGGTTCTCGTTATTTTTAACGAGGGTCAGTAATTTTGGTTGTGATATTATTCCAAATTCTTAGTTTGATACACATTATTATTATTATTATTATTATTATTATTATTATTATTATTATTATTATTATTAAGTAAGCTACAACCCCAGGTGGAGAAGCAAGATGCTATTTTCGTTTTTTAGTTCTTTGCACACTTCAAATTTAGTAGAATATAAAGTAGTTTCTATCACATATACTTCAAAATTGATTTTATACTCTTTAGTAATGTTAAACCCTTCTAATTGTTATTGCGGGTTACCAGAATATTATTCCTAAAAAAATAAAAGAATACTGATACAATAAACCCAGGTCATTACATCTATAAGGGAATTTAAAAGGGCCGATTTCGTCGGTTAAAGTAAACAACAAACAATTTAAGGTTTATGGTTTAAAGACCATTCATGAATGGCAGGAGAATGCCCTAGAGACTGACCATATATCCATATTATCAGCGCCCAAGCCGTGACCAAGCCCTTTTGTCCACCTGAACTAGGACCAGAGATGGCCAGGCAATTGCTGCCGATGACTCAGCAGGTAGACCCATAGGCTCCCTCAAATCCCCCTTCCTCATCTCACAACAATGGTGAGGTTGTAGACTCCACAAGTAGCTATCGAGCTTGAGCGGTACTCGAACCCCAGTCCGGCAGAACGCCAGCCAGAGACGTTTTCAGTAGGGCACTGCAATCCTAAAGTAAAGTAATTATATATTTAAAGTAATTTCTCTGCGGAGTTAGTACTGTTGCGTTTAAACCCCATAATACTTCCAAGGAGATTTGAAACTTGAGAGATGTCTTGTTCTGATTGAAAGTCACTTGAATTTTGTAACTTAAAAACAAAATATTTTGTGTTGAACTTATCTGATCTAGAATTAACACTTACTAAAAAACATTAGCCATTAGTATTAATTCAATATAGTTTAGATTTTATTTTGCTTCTTTCAAAACTAAAATTACAAAAGAAAATATCATCGTATTTGTTGGATAAATTCTATCCGGGGTGGTTACAGCGTCAATGACTTTTGATGTCAGGATTCCAGAAAACTGCAAATTAGTCAATGAATCAATTACGGTTAAAGACAAAATAATTGGCTGTAAGAAGAAAAGAAAAAAAATAGAAAGCTAAAACAATGAATAGGGAGCGAAATATTGGAGTGCTTAAAGGGATAATTAGTAAAGAAAACAAAGAAATGTTGAAACGATAAAGATAAATTACGTAATAATGATCCAAAGATAGTGGAGAAATCGTTAAGACTCGGTAGGATTTCACGGTTCAATCAATGTTTTTTTCCTTCAGGTGTCATATTTTGGAATGACCAGTTTATTCATGGTGTTTGAAACTTTCTAAAATCCTTCGTTCCACCTTTCACAATTCACGATACTGTTGGAAAGAAGAACCGGTAATATTTTTAAGCTTTTGTTTAATATTATTATCGTTATTAATACTATTAGCCAAGCTACAACACTAGTTTGATTTTAGAGTGCCATTCTCCTATAAGAGGTGCTTGCCATAGTTGAAGAGTCTCTTCTACCCTTCTCAAGTGGAGAGTAGCCGCTGAACAATTACAGTGCAGTAGTTAATCTTTTGAACGAAGAAGAGTTTATTGGTCATTTTAGTGTTGCCAGGTTTATGAGGAAATAGGAGAATGTGTATATCATAGGCCAGACTATTCGGTGTATGTGTAGGCAAAGGAAAAATTAGCAGTAACCAGAGAAGGATCCAATGTAGTAGTATCTGGCCCAGTCAAAGGACCCAATAATAGTCTAGCGGTAGTATTTGAAAGGGTGGCTGCGTCCTTAGCATCCTGCTACGTAATAGATCGTCCATTCAAGATCGTCAAGTTTTCCTCCTGGTCATGTATGGTTCGGGGCAGAACTAAAACGTGCGTCAAGTTACCATTTATCGTAAGAATATATTGGTATTTTGTACAGTTAGTCCAAGAGATG
>NC_090736.1:33020261-33040261 GCF_036898095.1 Palaemon carinicauda
GCAGCAACCGAGAAGCAGTTATTGGTCATCTTGCATTTTTCTGTTCTTTAAAATTAGTTTGTATATATATTCTTATTTCGTCTGACTTTATACATCGGAGATAAATAATAATCCTTCGTAATATTAGAAAGAGTTTTGTCTGAGATTTATCTTCTTTCTTTTGTAATCGCTGTTTTCTCGAAAAATAAAACTGTATGGTCATCAGTAATGTCTGCAATATTTTAGCGTTATACTTCAGTATTAGCTTGGATTTTTTTTCTTAAGATACGTATTTTCCTTTATCTCTACACAGTTTTTGGGAACTTCGAAAGTTCTAGCTGTTAGTTTTCTCTAATGATCTATACTTTTGTCTTTTGTAGCTGTTAGTTTTCTCTAATAATCTATACTTTTGTCTTTATAATGATTGGTAAAGATATATATTAAGCTTCATTTGTATCTTGCTTGTGCGTGATGGAATCTTCTTAAAGTGAACTTTAAGAATAACAGAAGGAGTCTCTAAAGATTGCATTTAAAGCATGGAAAGGAAGAGAAGACGATAGATTGACGAACTAAGAAATTTTGCGTGTATGAACTGGCATAGAAAGACCATAAGCAAACGTGATTGGAATGACATGTCTCAGGCCTGTACCAACCGTGTGTCACACGATCGTACATAAATTATTTTGTATAAATTATGTTTGTATCTGCGCTCTTCCCTCGCACTAAAAAGAACCAGAACAAACATGTCTATGTGTCGCCTACGTAACATTGTTATTTCTCGAACATGTATTTTCCTGTTGCCTTGTGGTTTTGTATATAAAGAAGAGTGTTCTTTAATAATACTACTCAGTTGATCGCTTCCTGCCTTTGAGTCCTAACCTTTCTCTCGGCCCGTCACATTGGTGGTCACCTAAAGAAGAGTGTTCTTTAATAATACTACTCAGTTGATCGCTTCCTGCCTTTGAGTCCTAACCTTTCTCTCGGCCCGTCACATTGGTGGTCACGGTGACCACCAATGTGACGGGCCGAGAGAAAGGTTAGGCCTCAAAGGCAGGAAGCGATCAGCTGAGTAGTATTATTAAAGAACACTCTTCTTTAGGTGACCACCAATGTGACGGGCCGAGAGAAAGGTTAGGACTCAAAGGCAGGAAGCGATCAGCTGAGTAGTATTATTAAAGAACACTCTTCTTTAGGTGACCACCAATGTGACGGGCCGAGAGAAAGGTTAGGACTCAAAGGCAGGAAGCGATCAACTGAGTAGTATTATTAAAGAACACTCTTCTTTATATACAAAACCTCAAGGCAACAGGAAAATACATGTTCGAGAAATGACAATGTTACGTAGGCGACACATAGACATGTTTGTTCTGGTTCTTTTTAGTGCGAGGGAAGAGCGCAGATACAAGCATAATATATACAAAATAATTTATGTACGATCGTGTGACATACGGCTGGTACAGTCCTTTGTTCTACAGTGGACTAATGACAGTTGGTTATCATGATGATGAAAGTGAACTTATAGATGAAAATTTCAAACGATGAATTATTGTACGTGCCCGGAATTTCGAAGTATTTTTAGTTCCTTTTAGTTCAAAGTTCTTAGGAGGAAAACAGACAACACAAATTACACGCTTCTTTGCATAACATATATATTTGTTTTCCTTATTCTTATATCTTTTCCTTTCTGGTATCCATTACCCAGACAAAAATTATTTCAATTTCTATTAAAATGAGATTAACATTGGTATTACATCTACAAACGATATGGACGAATCTTGCACTTACGCAATAAATAATATCTGAAGGTAACTGTTAGATTTCTTTTTAACAAGTTCAAACAGTCAATCAGGATAATCAATTATTAGAAATGCTCCAAGTTAGAGTTCGTTTAAGTGTACGAGTTAACTAGTTTTAGGGTTGTGGTGGCCGATGTGGTAGTGTCTCTAACTGGTGATCGCCAGACTGGAGGTCGAGTCCCGCTCAAACTCGTTAGTTTCTTTGGTCACTGCAACCTCACAAGGGTGTTTGGAAGAGCCTATAGGTCTATTTGCTGAGTAATCAGCAGCCATTGCCTGGCCCTCCTTGGCACTAGCTTGTGTGGAGAGGGGTTTTGGGAGCTGATCATATGGGCAGTCTCTAGGGCATTGTCCTGCTCAACACGGCAGTGCCACTGTCCCTTGCCTGTGCCATTCATGAGCAGCCGTTAAAACCTTTAAAGAGTAATAGTGACCTAACTCGTGGTGGTAACAGAGTTATACAAAACATAAAAGCCAAAGGAAAAAATAATACAGAAGGTTTAAAAGATATAATTTTATCAAAAAAAGCAGAATATAAAATTCTTACAAATTTATCACTTAGTGAATATAAAAAGGTGTCAAGATATGGTTTCACTTTACAGATTACGTAATTTCATCATTTACATCTCGATCCACAATCCCCTTTGCTAAATCGCGACAAATTAAAAAGTTCCATTTCCTACGAAAGCAAATAAAAAAGACCCTTATGTTCTGATACATGCAGATGACGGCTATAAATTACACAGCTGGATTTGTCAAATGATTTAGTAACACTTCATTTCTTAACAGCATGTTGAGTTAAAGTTTAAATTACTGAGTATCTGTATCTAAGGACTCTACAGTAAATATATAATGATTTTACTGAGTTCTCAGGGCTCAAGTTAAAAAAGTTCAACCACAAAATTACACTAAGCTTAGTTATGAACACTACAGTTCCAAAAACATTTGAAACGAAATATACCATGAATCCTCGGTCCCAAAATGCTCTGAAGGATCTTTATAGTGAAGGATCTTTAAGTTTACATAATTTCCTAGCAAGTTACTACAATTATCCTAATTCACTTTAATAAAACACTTGAAAAAACATTTATTGCTTAGATAAAACCTAATTTATGAATCCCGTCTCTTTTTAGCTGAGGTCACTTCCTCTCTAACTTTCCACGTATTAACACACTTCCTCGGCACTGCACTACAGTATCTGGACATCAGCCGTTGCTAGTCAACTGTAGAACAAAGGCCTCAGACACGACCTTCCATTCCTGTTAGTGTTTGGTCTTTCTATTCCAGTCTATGCCCTCAAATCTCCTTGGCTCGTCAGCTCATCATCTCTTTCTTCCACCGCTTCGTTTGCTATTTCTAGGGATCCATTCGGTTTATTGTTTTTCTTTTCCATCTGTTATCTGCCATTCTCAGTATATGACCTGTCTACTCCCGTCTATTTATATATATATATATATATATATATATATATATATATATATATATATATATATATATATATATATATATATATATATATATATATATATATATATATATATATATATGTATATATATATATATATATATATATATATATATATATATGTATAAATATATATATATATATATATATATATATATATATATATATATATATATATATATATATATATTATATATATATATTTATACATATATATATATATATATATATATATATATATATATATGTATATATATATATATATACATATATATATATATATATATATATATATATATATATATATATATATATATATATATGTATATACGTATATATATATATATATATATATATGTATATATGTATATATATATATATATATATATATATATATATATATATATATATATATATATAAATAAATAAATATATATATATATATATATATATATCTATATATATATATATATATATATATATATATATATATATTATATATATATATATATATTTATATATCAGAGAGAGAGAGAGAGAGAGAGAGAGAGAGAGAGAGAGAGAGAGAGAGAGACCTAAAACATTATAAAATGACCATTGGGTCTTTATGAAATGTCTCATTGAAACGGCTGAAACTTCCAGCCGAAGCCTGTGGGTCTGGCGAGGGTAAACAGAATCCCAGGGGGTGGGTGGGGATTTCCATAGGGAAATAAGCGATGCGTTCTATTACACATTTAATGTTGTTGTATGGAGAGTAATGGAAAAAGGGAGATGTGACAGCGTGTGTGTAGGGGGGGGGGTTGTCCTTGGCTATCTCTAAATTCTAGAGAAATGTGGTAACGTATACAACATTTGCATCTGTAATGGTTTTAAGTTATTCTGAAGGCTTACCCTTATTCATTACTTTGTGCGTCATGATTGGAGGCTGGAATTGTAGCATTAAAAAAGTACTTTATAAACAAATTATGAATCGCCTAATCTAACAAATTCTTTAATTTAGAAATGACAATAAATTTAGTAATCAGGACGATTTCAAAATGTGCTTCTATCTTTCCTTATTTAGTGAAACCCCATTTCATTCTCAACTTATCTTTATTTACTACTATTGTGATCAATCTCTTCTTTTTAATACTAATTTTTCATCGTCATTGTACACCCTTGGAACCAAAATCGTTAGGCTATTGTAAGAAAAAATGTCAAAGTCTATGAAGTTAAAAAAAAAAAAAAGATTCTTTGACAATCTTCAGAAACAAAATACAGTTAAATCTACGGTTTCAGCTCACGTGTTTTCGTGACGCTAGAGCAAAAGGAGGAAATCTTCAGCCTCGTTCCAAAGGGAAGTTTCCTTTGACGTTGGTTTCGAAAACTATTGAGAAGTTTTTAATTGGGTAGAATTCAGTTGCTTGATTCAAACTATATCCAAGTCGTGTGTGTGAGAGAGAGAGAGAGAGAGAGAGAGAGAGAGAGAGAGAGAGAGAGAGAGAGAGAGAGAGAGAGAGAGAGAGAGAATTGTTAGTGAGAAGCAATAGAAGCTTTAATAAAATCTGATGAGTCGTATACCAAGGATTTTTTCCATGTTGAATTGTTCAAACAATAGAAGTGAAAAATTCAAATATGTTATTACATTCTGTCGAGAGAAATGTCCTGGATACAAAAGAATTCGACATATATTTACAAAATGCTCATTCTAAATATATATATAAAGCTTATAATAGACTACAGCTATACACCTCTGTTTATTAGCTAATGTCTAGAATGTTTTCTTCTTTTTGTACATTTTTCTTGAGTATCCGGAATTGCATCTCTTCTAGGAGGAAACTCCAAAATCAAACCATTGTTCTCTAGTCTTGGGTAGTGCCATAGCATCTCTACCATGGCCTTCCCCTGTCTTGGGGTAGAGTTCTCTTGCTTGAGGGCACACTCGGGTACACTATTCTATGTTATTTTTCCTCTTCTTATTTCTAATGACGTTTTCATAGTTTATATATGAAAGATTTATTCATAATGGTGTCGCTGTTCTTAAAATATTCTATTTTAATTGTTCATTACTTCTCCTGGGTTTTATTTATTTCCCTATATCCTTTTCCTTGTTGGAGCCGTTGGGCTTATAGCGATTTTTTTTTTTACCAACTAGGATAGTAGCGTAGCAAGTAATAATAATAATAATAATAATAATAATAATAATAATAATAATAAGAATAATAATAATAATAATAATAATAATAATAATAATAATTGTCCAAATTACAAAGCACAAAACTACTGTATCTAATCTAAATGAATAATACAAAACAAAGATGCAAAGCTTGATGTCCATCCCTATTCATTTCAAGTATAATTACAACGCAGTTTATAGGATTGAGAATCGATCCTAAAACTGTCACAAGGGACTTTAGTCATAGTTTCTGATGTAATTATAACTGTGTATTTTATTCCTGAGTTCTTGTCAATGCAATCGCTGATCAAAATGTATACCGAAATGCGCTGGAATTGGCCATGATATTGTAGCGGCAATTTTCAAAATACATATGAGTAACTATCTTATGTTTATTGTTGAAAAACAGGAAGATACGGTGGAAAAATAAATTTTCAGTTTCCTGTTTCCAAAGCGAGTATATCATACAAATACTTAATCCATGAGAGAGAGAGAGAGAGAGAGGAGAGAGAGAGAGAGAGAGAGAGAGAGAGAGAGAGAGAGAGAGAGAGAGAGAGAGAGAGAGAGAGAACGAATTCCATTTCCTGGAAGCAAGGACGAACAAACAATAGCTTATCGAGGCGAGGATATAACAATTTCTTTATTTTGACACTGACTTTCTTCTTTTACACCATCACAATACGTTTTTAATGAATAACAATGAAGGTAAATATAATGAACAGGTAACTTGTTTTAAACATAAACTCAGATCGTATTTGTAATATCCCCAGTTACTTTCGCAGCGCTGCTACTCATGATCATAATTATTGTCTTTCTTACATGAACATTTTCCTTCATAATATTTAATGCCATTACTTATCTGTATTTTCAATTCTTTTGGAATTCTGTTACTAAGATGTGGGGTTTGGGGGAGCCTTTGGGTCTATACCTGCTGAGTCATTAGCAGTCATTACCTGGCCCTCCTTGGTCCTATCTTGATGGAGAGGTTATTCTCCCGTCCCTTGGCTCTTCTATTCATGAGACACCTTTAAATCTCCGTTAAATTAAGAGAATGTGAACGATAGTTTATTACCCTTCTCATTTATCCGCTCTCTGGAAAATTATAATAATTTTCAGTAGAGTAAAATAAAAATATGTTTTTAGTTTTGAAGTAAACCTATTCTGTATTGAGAACTTGAATTAATTAAGGTATTTAATGCTAAGAAAATGATGGATCACGCAACATGTAATTGAAACTATTTATGGTTCTAATTTCCTATCAACAGCTTTTTAAAAGTTCATTTCCGTATTACATATCAACGAAGAAGTAGCCCTAAATTACTATACTATTTTGAATAAATCTCCCCTAATTGTCAGTGACCTTCATATGTTTATCACATTACTTTTTGGTGGCCTTAAAAGATTAGCTGTAAACGTCCCTGGATTTAACTAAAAGCAAAAAGTATTTAATGTTTCCTCGGGATCAAAGGCAGTCAGCTTTTGCAGTTCTTTTCGAAATTCAAATACTGAATTTCTCAAGGGTCAAGATTTGCATTGATTTTCATATTCTCCTAATATATATAAAATAACCAATACTAATCAAAAGGATTTCTCTCATGGTTGGCGGTATCAATATTGAAAATATATATAATTATTTTTTTGAGTTGACGTTTCTTCATGAAAACCCCTATACAATTAGTTTTGAATATGTATAAGAAGCCAATTATAGGAAATCTTATTTCATTCTGTTATCTACTAAAGGCTTCGAATGTTTATGATCATTACAACCGATACACAACCGCAATTTATCATCCGAAATTAGATTCTCTATTACACTTTTGTGATAGCTGATTTCTCCCAAAACTAAAATACTCCAGTTTAATCAGTAACCTGAAGATGATAAGCACATTTGTATTTTGAGAAATACTCTCTCGCAAGGACGACCTCCTAGGAAGCGCATGGGGTGGAAGGGGTGTGTGTGTGGGGGGGGGGGGGGTAGCCCAATTGCACTGTTAATAATTGCATTAAAAAACGGCAAATGCCTGAAAACATTTATTCCAGGATATTTACCGTTTCAAAAACAGACATATTGATGTAATGGAGTAAGGTTACAGCCACCTACCCGTAACATATAAGAACAAAGTATGCTAAGATTACGGTTGCCTGTATTTTACTGAAATACGGCTGCGAACAGTATATTTTTACGGAGAATTTACCATTAACATTACTTTTTTTTTTTTTTTTTTTTACAGTGAGGGAAATAAGAAAAAAAAAGTAATTGAATTTAGTATTTCTTTATTTTACACTTAGCTCGATTTTAACAAGTTTGAAAGACGCTCATGAACTGCAAAGGCAAAGAACGGATAACTGCCTCCCCGCAACCCTACGCTAAGACCAGGACGGACCAGGCAATGACTGCCAGTAAGTCGTCACCTAAATCTAATGGTACCACCAATATTGCCTTTTATCAGGAATTAATTGTACTTGAGTTTTCATTCAGATTTCTTGAATTATCGTTTTATTAACTATACCTCAAGTTACATGCTTCAAACAGATCTTCTAAAAAAAAAATATATATAATTATTTTCTAAAGGATAAGAAATCCTTGAATTTGACGTACCTCTTCATTCAGCGTCAAGAACGCATTCTATGTGATGGCAAAATGACCTTGGAAATCTCATCTTCAATCCATTCTCTGGAAATGATGGGAGGATATGAAAGGACAATAACGCTTTCAAAGGGAATAAGAAATTCTATTACAGAAATAACGTAATTCAGTCTCTCGACACCTCTATAGCGTATCTCTGTATATGTTCGTGAATATGTACGCTTGAAATTATGAAGAATCTTTGCTGGGAAAAGGTGTATGTTTTGTCTAAAAAGACTGATTTACAATTTTGAACAATGGTAACAATGACTAATCGAAACCCTTGAGTAGACCAGAAAGATTCAAACCATTCTATCGCCATAGAATGGTAACAAAATCGAAGCAAATTCTCTGGAATTATGTTTTTTTTTAAGGTATTACATCTTTCTTTTCTTCTGCCAGACTTTTGAATTCTCTTTTATCTCTGTTTTCTTGTTTATGAGAACCATTTGTTTAAGCGCATATCTTCGCTTTCCTTTTTTCCACTTCTTTCATTAGCACTTCACTTCTCTTGTACTTTTTTCCACTTCTTTTTTCATCTGATTAGTTTTGAGCTGGGGTTATTAAAAGGCCCCTTTTCCACTTTTTTCTTCTTATGATTTTCTTTGAGCTTGGGCTATTAAAAGGCCCTTTTTCCACTTCGGATTTTCTTTGAGCTTTGGTTATTAAAAGGCCCTTTTTCCTCTTCTGATTTTCCTTGAGCTTGGCCTATTAAAAGGCCCCGTTTTCCTCTTTTTTTTCCTCTGATTTTCTTTTAGCTTGGGTATTTAATAGGTCCTTTTTCCCTTTTTTTTTATTTTCTTTGCACTTGGGCTAGTAAAAGGCCCTTTTTCCATTTCTATTTTTCTCCTGATTTTCTTTGAGCTTGGCCTATTAAAAGGCTCCTTTTCCACTTGTTTTTTCTTCGGATTTTCTTTGGGCTTGGGCTATTAAAAGTTCCTTTTTCCATTTCTATTTTTCTTCAGATTTTCTTTGAGCTTGGCCTATTAAAAGGCTTCTTTTCCACTTGTTTTTCTTCGGATTTTCTTTGGGCTTGGGCTATTAAAAGGTTCTTTTTCCATTTCTATTTTTCTTCGGATTTTCTTTGAGCTTGCTGTATAAAATTGCCCCATTTCCACTTCTTTTTTTCTTCTGATTTTTTTCTATCTTGGGCTACAAAAAGGAGGTAAATTATCTGTACTCATAAATAAAAGAAAAATATGAGCCATTTGTGGTTGTCAGATAAATTTTTTCGCTTTTGATCTTTATCTCTGTGATTCATGCCAGCCACAAGTGGTTTCAAATTCTGTGTTATATCGAATGCAGCGAATGTGGATTCCCCTCTCCTAGTTCGAAAGGAAATTATGCCCTAATTAAGTGTTGATTGATAAATTTACACCGTAAAGTAGTTGCTAATGTTGCACTTTGGGGATGCAGTTTTGAAAGGAGGAAAATAATTTGAAGTTTCAATATGGATAAAGGGACATTCAATTTCCTTTCTTATACTACATACATTATCGATGATACAGATTCAAGTGTCATTCACGGTAATTTCAAATCACTTTTGATTTTCAAAATTTTTTATTGTAGCATTCCTAATTAGCTCAATTATCTTATAAACTTAACTATTGAATAAACAAAGCCGGTTTTGGTTAATTAATGGCATCGCCAACACGTTCGATCTAATCACTCTCATTCTTCCGCTTTTCAATTCCTGCGACATCAAAGGCTTCGGTCCAGTTTCAGACGGATTCGAAATTTAGGACGAAAACAATCGCCGTCACTGTTTCTATGGCTTCATAAATTGTGGCGTAATGTCTAGCGGTGCCACGCCAAGCCTTCCTGCGTCAAGTTTAATCAAGCAAATTGCAGTTGCGGTGAGGCACTGACTCTATTGACAGACTAGCCAGAGTTAGTGCCACCACGTATTTTTTTTTTTCCATTGTATCTCTTCATCACATATTTTCTATCTGCTTTGCATTATTCTTTACTAAAATGTTTAGTAATTCTGTACTGCCTGCGTATTTTTTCTGTTATGTGTTATTGGACCTTTTCTATTAGTATTACTTTGACTTATTTTTCTCTTAGTGTTATCTATATTCTTGCTTTTCTGCCACCTAAATTCTCTTGGTTTTTCCCCTCTGTTGTGTCCTTTCTTTTGTGTTGTTTCCTTAAATTTTCTTTTTTAGCCGATTTACTTCCACCTCTCATTCATTAATCTATTTCTATTTATATTTCTCAGGTGACGTGCCATTCACTATCCTTTTTCTACCAATTTACTTGACATGGATAAATTTTTCAACTGTCCTTACATTTTTTCTACTTGCAATATCATGTCGTTTTTCCTTATTTCAATCTTGGAGATTTTCATTCCTTTATCGTGCCTTCTTCAGGAGATTTTTTTTTTCCTTGTTTCATTTACTTACCCGAGTAGGGGGCGAAGAGGGGCAAGGGGATGGTGGTGGTGTTGGGGGGGGGGTGTAAGTTAGATGTTGCTTTATGACTTCATTTTCTTACTTCTTGTGATTTTTTTTCATCACTTTATATTCTCATCGTTCACGATTCTCATTAATTTCTAGTGCCTTGTTTCCTTATGCTTTTCATGTGTTCATTCTTTATTCTTCTGTAACTAATTTTTTTCTTCTACGTTGTTTTTATATTGTTTATAAGTAAAGGATTATTTGGCAAAATATTTACCAACTTGAATCCCGTTTCAGTTTTTGTATACAAAAATGGGACATTCAGTTTTATCTAAGATATCTCAATATTCTTTAGCCCTACTTTCAATCGTCTCAGTACACGTAACCTAAATATCATCCAAGTATAAAACTGGCACAAGCATTGCAGTTTCTAAATTAGATAAAAAGAAAGATGAATAAATAGATAGATATCGATACACACGTAAGGGATTTGAGCCCAATTTTAAATTAGCTCAAAAAAGAGTATTCTTAAAGAAATATTAGGAGATATGGATTTGATAAAATGAAAATTGAAAAATTGAAAATAATTCATCAAATGATGGATATTTCAGCACGAATTACACGCCTGTCTATATGTTGTAGATAACTCTACACCATCAAAATTTAAACATATACTCTTTATTCCTACCCATCCTCTTCCCTTTCTAAGTAATTAGGAAATAACTGTGAAAATAATATTTTGCGCACACATGGTACTGCGGCCTTCATAATGGCTTTAATTACCGAGCTTATGTTACTGAACCATGCCATAGATACATAACTCATCTGAATTTATTTGTGTTTCTCACGAATTTCCTTTTGTTATATTATGTAGAGTTTGCTGTGTAGCATTAGTGACAATATCAGAAATCTGAAGCCGGAGAAAAACAAGAACATCTAACTCTCATACTCGAACTGGATCCATCCGTCAATTAATCAGTCAATCCTCGAATTAGATGGTTTAGTGACTCATCTTTATTTCTACTGAGAGTCTTTGGAATTCTTTTCTTGCAGCTATTTTCCCTGACTCGTATATCCTTTCTTCATTTAAGAGAAAGAGGCAATGTTATCTTTACTGTTAAGTTTCTCCATTTCTATTTCCTTTTTATTTTTAAATTTTATTTGGATATAAGGATGTCAGAATGAAAGATATTCCCTCTAATAAAAAATGCTCTTTGTGAAAAAATTAAATAATTTAAGGTAACATTACTTTAAGCCACATATATCCCATTATTATTTTTAAACGCAACGCAATAGAAAAGATGAAAAAAAAAAAAAACCAAAAAAACATGCAGTTTCTGACGGTTAGACATTACCTTCCAAGTACGTAAAAAGATATTATCATGGAAGAATGCTGTTTGCGTTAAAATTTAGTAATCATCTCGGCTGTTTGAAAGAAAAAGTTATTCTGATTTCTTTTTTAGGTAATTCAAGATATAATTACCTTTACTTGAACATTATGTAGATAATTCACTTCACTAATTACAGTCTGGTAATTTATGTCCTGATGCTAAGTAAAGTTTTATAAGAATCGGGATCAGTGTATTAAAGGTACATAAAGATAGCAATATTAGGAATACGTTTCCACAGAAACGTTTCTTTTTATTGGTGACTTTAGACTTACTGTTTACCCTTTCTTCACTGTTATGTTTGCATTCTTCTTTTATACTATCTTTCCCCTCATCTAATTTCCCAGTCATTCTAGCTTGCATTGCGCTTGGTCGATGAAAGATATCTTAATACAAATAATCTTTTGAAAAGGACAGTCGTTGTGGTGCCTTCACCCCAATAATCATATATATATTTATATATATATATATATATATATATATATTTATATATATATATATATATATATATACGATTGCAAATTGAACATGTAAGAAAAAGAAATGATCATGGGAAGGCCATAAAATGAGGATGCCAGATAATAGATGGACGTTAATAAAAACAAAAAATTGGTCACTAGAAATTACAAAAGAAGAGAGGGCGATGGATTGACGAACTTTGTTCTGCAGTGGAGTCGTAACGGTTGACGAAGATATATATATATATACATATATATATATATATATATATATATACATATATATATATATATATATATACATATATATATATATATATATATAAAATATATGTATATATATGTATATATGTATATATATATATATATATATGTGTGTGCGAGTATTTATTTACATATATACATATATATATATATATATATATTTATATATATATATATATATATATGTATATATATATATATATATATATGTATATATATATATATATATATATTATCATTTACGGAAAGTACATGCAAAAACATATATGAGTGTGTTATATTAATCGTGTATACATATAGCAGAATTAACATACTTACCAGAACTGACTGTTTCTTTTCCACGTTCTCCAACAAAATTCACTTATTTTCATAATTTGTCAATTCAATATTTGATATAGGATGAAATAAATATGAATTAAAGGAAAAGAATTCAGAAATTCTTTGATGAAGTAAAGGACCACAAGTAATATTCAACATTTTCCTCTTTTGGATTTTTATTTTTTTAATCTATTTTCATATTGTTTGATAATGACACAAATAAAGGTAAAGTGATTCTTGGATAATTCTTCATTTACGTTAACCAACAAACTATAGACACTCATCATTCCAAGTCACTTTGATATAGATTGACAAAGTTGTAAGAAAAAGTAAATACAAAGATTTTAATTGTAAATATCATATCACAAGATGCGCTCTCACTATAATTTTCTATATCATAAAGATTTATATTTATATCTATATTTATATTCTCAACCTTCTCTGTTAAATGAGTAATTGTATTGAAATTTCCATTTAAGATTATCTATAAAATTTACCAAGGATAAAATACTAAATTGCTTGAATATATATACATGAATGTCTTACTTTATTGAGAGAGAGAGAGAGAGAGAGAGAGAGAGAGAGAGAGAGAGAGAGTTTTCCTTTTGATATACCCACATGATATACATTGCAAGTACGTCATAATTTTACTTTCGCTACAATATTCTTGTTCGCGTCTCGGTTTTCTCGCATAAATTTAAAAAAATCTTGCAAATTTCCAGACAAACAATGATGTTTGAACGATAAATCTAAGAAGGCTTATGCACATGGGAGAAAGCTCACTCCCTCTCCCGCTAACGCTGTTACATTTTACTTAAGACTTGGATTTACTGTACTGTAAAGAAATATTTACATGGATATCCTGAGACCTTACTTGATAAAATGCTCATACGTATCTCTCATGCTTGCTTATACATACATACACACACAGACATATATATACACACACACACACACACACACACATATATATATATATATATATAACGACTGAGTACCCTGCTTCTCTTAAGTCCTGCCATATCCTGAGACCTTACTTGATAAAACGCTCATACGTATCTCTCATGCTTATACATACATACACACACAGACATATATATACACACACACACACACACACACATATATATATATATATATATATAACGACTGAGTACCCTGCTTCTCTTAAGTCCTGCCATGAATGTGGATGTCATGAGATTCAAGTACTAAAAGTTTGTGGCAGGCGTAACTACTTCTCTCTATGTTCGATCTACCGGAATCCTGACATGGATGATTCTATCTTCGATTGTCTTCTTATCATTATGGCTAAGATACAAGTAGTTGGAAGAAAGGCCTCTTTTGTCTTTGTTGGTGATTTTAATGCTCACCATAGGGATTGGTTAAATTTTCTCTCGCCTACCGAACGCCCTGGCTTAAGAGCCTTAGACTTTGCCTCTGATTCAGGCTGTGAAACAATCATAAGTAAAGTTACTCACAGGTCTGGTTACTGCTTGGACCTCGTATACACTGACTCTCCTGGAATTATAACAAGTAAGGTTGGTTCTCCAGTTGGGACATTTGATCATACCTTGATTTCCTTAAGACTGAGCAACCTGTCCCTGATTATCTTATCCATGTAAGATCTATATGAAATCTCAAGCAGACTGGATTGGGATTTTGAATGATCTTTTGGGCTTGAATTGGTCACAATTGTATAGTAGTGTTGATCCTGTAGTCCCTTTGAATGAGAATCTATCCAGCATGATTGATAGGCGTATCCCTTCTCGTGTGCTAAGGTACCGAGTGAAGGACAAACCGTGGTTCATTGATGATTGTAGACGTGCTTATTTGGAGAAGCAGGAGGCCTATCACCTTTGGAAGGGTAACAGATCAGATTTGACCTGGAATAACTATACTCAGTTTAGAGCTTTTGCTCAGAGAGTTTATGCTGCAACTGAAAAAATAACACAATTTAACCATAAAAAAAACCCTTTTTGGTACAACCCAGGAGCATAAGTGTTGGGCTAACCTTAAATCTGCACTCTTTGGTGTAGATGCAACAGTTCCTCCTTTACTTAAACCAGATGGCTCTGTCATTCACTGTCCAAAGAAAAGACAACCCTTTAGGTATATGTGTTTGACAGCAAGCAGAGTAATGAGAAACTCGAAGTTCCTCATTCCTGTTTTCGTGAGGCTAAACTAACTATTTCAGCTTTTCGATCTCGTGAAATTTAAGTTCTCTTGATGGACCTTGGTGCTTATGGAGGTGTAAATCCAAATGGCATTTTTCCCTGTTTTTTTTATAAACACTGCAGATTTCTTAGCTCCAAAGTTATCTGTTATTTTGCGCAAGTTAGCAAGAAGAGGAACTTTTAGCACTTGTTGGAGAAATGATAATGTTACTCCAATATGTAAATGTGTTTGTGGTAGCTCAAGTCCAGCTAATGCTGCCCAATTTCGATTACTCAAATATTATCTAAAGTTTTGAACGACTTTTGGCAAAACCTCTTAATAGGTTTGGTGAAGGTAATCACCCGTTCCCTAGTTTGCAATTTGGTATTCGTAAAGGCCTTTGAGCATGTGATACCCGTTTTACAATCTCCATTGCTGTACAGAAATCCCTTGATTGTGGTCAGGAAGTTTGCATGATTGGCCTTGATTTTGGTACAGCCTTTGACCGTGTTAGTCATGAGGCCCTTGTTTTCAAACTCAAACAGTTGGGAGTGGGTGGGTCGTTCATAGCATCATTATTGAATTTTAAGTAATAGATCGCAAAGAGTTGTTGTTGATGGGCACCATAGTGATTATAGGAATGTGATATATGTTGTTCCTCAGGGTAGTGTTCTTGGCCCATTACTTTTCATGCTATATACACATGACATGTGGTTTGGTCGAGAAAACAAGCTTGTTGCATATGCAGATGATGCTACTCTCTTTGCATCAATTTCATCTCCTGAATGTAGATCTGCGGTTGCAGAATCCCTGAATAGAGATCTAGCTAAAATTAGTGCATGGTGCAAATTATGGGGTATGAAGTTGCATCCTATCAAAACCCAAAGTATGATTGTAAGTCAAGGACCGTGGCTCTTCAACATCCAGATCTCAGAATTGATGATGTTCCCTAAGTTTGTATGACTTTAAATATTTTAGGTGTGATTCTAGACAGCAAATTTACTTTTGAGAACCACATTAGGTCTGTGTTTTCTTCAATTGCACAAATCATTGGCTTATTGAGAAAGTCTTTCAAGATTTTTGGTGATCAATCTATTTTGAAGAAGTGTTTTAATTCTTTCATTTTACCTTGTTTCGAGTAATGTTCTACTGTGTGGTCTTCAGCTGCTAATTCTCATCTTAATTTGTTGGACGGGAACTTACGGTCTATCAAATTTCTTATTCTTGATCTAAATTTTAATCTCTGGCACCGTCGTTCAATTAGTTCATTATGCATGTTGCATAAGATTTTTTATAATTCTGACCAACCTCTACATTCGGATCTTCCCGGACAGTTCCATCCTGTTCGTAATACTAGGTATGCAGTTATTTCTAATAGTCAGGCCTTCTCCATCATGAGGCTCAGTACAACCCAGTACTCTAGAAGTTGTGGAATTATCTTCCTAATCGGGTAGTTGAATCAGTAGAACTTCAAAAGTTCAAAATCGCAGCAAATGTTTTTATGTTGAAAAGGCTTGCATAAGTCCTTTTATAGTTCATAAATCAAATATATGTTTTAATGTTGTTAAGGTTTTTAAAATATTTCATTTTAATTTTCATTACTTCTTAAATCGTTTATCTATTTCCATATTTCCTTTCCTCACTTAGCTATTTTTCCTTGTTGGAGCACTTGGGCTTATAGCATCTTGCTTTTCCAACTAGTGTTGTATCATATCTAATAATACCAATAATAATGATAATAATAATAATAATAATAATAATATATATGTATATATATATATATATATATGTATATATATATATATATATATTTATATATATATATATACATATACTGTGATGTATATATATATATATATATACATATATATATATATATATATATATTTATGTATATATATACATATACTGTATATATATATATATATATATATGTATGTATATATACAGTAAGTGTATAATATCATCATCTTCATCATTCTCAGATATGTCTTTTCATTAGCGTATGTTTATTCTCTTTCTATGCCAGTCCACACCCGCAAACTTTCTTATTTCATCAATCCATCGTTTACTCTTCCTTCCCATTCTTCTTCTGCAATTTCTGTTGACCCATTCTGTTATTCCTAATGGCCATCTATTGTGATATATATATATATATATATATATATTTATATATATGTATATACATATATGTATACATATATATATATATCTGTGTATACATACATACATATATATATATATATATATATAAATATATATATATATATATATATATATTTATATATATATTTATATATATATATATATATTAAAATATATATATATATATATATATATATAAATATATATGGTGCAAACAAGTACAATGTCGTACATCCTTGTTATCTTGAAAAGATTCCATAATGATGTAAGACGTGTTTGGAAACTTGGTGTATATTTGTAGATATTACAAAAAACGTTTAGAGCTTTCGTCCATCATCTATGACCAAGTCCAGAGATGATGGACGAAAGCTCTAAACGTTTTTTGTAATATCTACAAATATACACCAAGTTTTCAAACACGTCTTACATAATTGTGGAACCTTTCAAGATATATATATATATATATATATATAAATATATATATATATATATATATATAAATATATATATATATATATATACACACACACACATATATATATATATATATATACACACATACACACACACATATATATATATATATACATATATATAAATCAATTGGTAAAGAGAAAGGATAAATGAATTGAATAAAGAAAAATTATTAACCAAAATGATCTATAAGGTTTGAGACCATCACCACAGCTATAATAGGTAGTAGCCATTGCCGAAGTGCAATCTCAAGGTACACAGTGACTGATGAGTGAAGTAAAATGAGAAATACTTAGTGGGATTTTGAGTGAACCAAATAACCATTAGGAAAAAGACGTGAGTTAGAAACATGGTCGAGAAAAACTAAATATCCAGATAATTGAGTCATTGAAAATTGTATGCAATCTGGAATTACAATAAGAATTTTTGAGGCGGATTTATAAGCGGAAAAAGTGAAGCCATATTAATTGCCTTGTTCATTAAACAATAAATTTTATCAAAACATTCATTTTTTTTATATGCTAAGTGAATAGAAGTGAATGCTTCCACATAAAAAAACCATTTTATAAAAACAATAGGGTAAATGAAATACAAGAAGCAGTGCTAATTAATACCAATATAAGAATTTAATTTCCATTATATTTTCAGTCAATTCAATGTTCAATTCTTCCAAAGACATCATGTTGCATTACTTTGTTATGTTTTACACTCGTCGCTCGTTTGTTCTCGTTATCTAGAAAGAGAAACTTTTCCTTTTAGAGAAACTGGGGCGATAGTTATCTTTCCGAGAATTTTTGCAAAGGCCTTCCAGCGAGGGCCATAGTTTTGTGCCAGCATGTGCATTAACTCCGGGTCACACTTTGTGTCTTTTTCCCAGAATCCGTTATCAAACAGCTGATGTGAAGTAAATTCCTTTTCGCCTTTGGAACTGGACTCAAAAAAGTCATTCTGCCGACTGGCTGCTGCCTTCGCTAGTCTCTTTGTTTTCAGAAGTTACTTTGAAAACAAAAGCAAAAAACTATATCATGTCTGTGGGATTATGGTGGGGGGGGGGGTGAATGTGTGTGTGCGTGTGCGTGTGTGCGTCCGCGCTTGTGCTTGGAAAGGCAAATATGTTGATGAACGCTGTAAAAAATCTTAAGGGCAGCTACGAAGGAAAAAGTAATCTCTCTCTCTCTCTCTCTCTCTCTCTCTCTCTCTCTCTCTCTCTCAATTTTGAAACCCTATAACATTAAAACATGACTAGTTCCGTGATTCATATACTGTATATATATATATATATATATATATATATTTATATACCCATGAGATTCTGGGAAGACCGGAATTGATTTTAAGTTACCTTGTAGAGACCAAAGTAGCATTTTCTGATTTTTTTTGGTTTCAATAAGTCCGTCATACTTTATTAAGATTGACTTGATGAAAAGGAAATATTCCATTATATAAGAGCTAAGTCAATCTACTCACGAATGAAAAAGTGAAGTTTTCACTTGCCTATCTGAAGAAATAACATAATCGTCTAAGAGGAATACCATTCTAATCCTTTATTTGCTTGAAGCAATTCTTTTCTCAGAGAGTTTTCCAACATTTATTCTTGGTGTTCATGTGCAGTCTTTTGTAATCCCTTCTCATAAGAAAAGAAAAACTCCTCTGGAATCCGAAATACCTGGAATTCACATTCTTCCTTCCATCTGGAAACATGTAATGACTCAAAACAGCTTGGATGGAGAAGCAGCTTTAAACTTACTGCTCTATTGCGTAATTGGTAAAATTATATTTCAAGGTGATATCAGTAAGGCACAACTAGAACCCACCTTAAAATTTTGAATATGAAATTTTCGTGAATTAAAATTCATGGATTCAGATCGGGGTCTATTCACTGTTCCTGTTACTCAGAAGCAACAGAACAGGAATTAAACATGGTAGGGATTCTAGGAAGCTTCCGAAAGGGAATTATACATGAAAGAGATTCGAACGGAAGCCCTGGAGAGAAAGATGTTTGTGTAGTTTACCCCTATCATCCATAATTCCCTTTGGAGTGAAGTGACACCAGATGTACTGAAAGTCTAGTCCTTTTAGGTTACTTAGACCTTTGCATGGAAAAACAAAGTGTACATTATACACCTGAGGTCAAATAAGCTGGCAACTATGAAACAAGTAATTATAGATGTGGAGTACTCTCTCTCTCTCTCTCTCTCTCTCTCTCTCTCTCTCTCTCGTATAAAACACTAATCCCGGTATCATTTCCCGAGAGTTCCTTGTTGAATACCTGAGCCAGCCATCACTCTTCTTATCGTCAGGGAGTGACTCAGGGAGAAGAGAAACATTGGAAGAAGAGTCTTTGGCTCCTCTTCTATGCAACTTGAAAGGTGTAGCGGC
>NC_090736.1:33045261-33048163 GCF_036898095.1 Palaemon carinicauda
AATTTTCAACTGAAGTAATTTTGCTGAGATGTTTGTTCTTCAGTCGAAGCCACATTTCTTGTAATGATCTTGTTATTTTTAACGAGAGAGACCTGGTACTCTTTCTTGTTTTCCCAGCGCCATCAAGTCAATAGACTTTTACTTTTAAATTTTTGAAATTCAATTTCCCATATATGGATATGTTATATTCGTTAAAAGCATCTTCTCCTATTTTATATATATTCCAAAAAATATGATTGCGAATATTTGATATCATATTTGATTTTCTTACTAAGTCTGTTTTTTTTTTTTCGAAGAAAAAAAGTTTAAAACAGAAGGGCTCCTCAATAGAGAGCATGTCTTCACCAGGCCATACAGTTTTTATTCGCTCATAACTTCACTGCGTACTTGTACTTCGATGCACTTTCTTCAAAATCGATTGGATTTGTCCGTGGGTCATACCCCACACGTCCACCAAGTTTAGTTAAAATGGGTTCTGTAGGTATTGGGTAATGTTCTTTACAAACAAATAGATAAACTAACATAATATTTGCCATTTACTTAACATTGCGATTATTTTCAAAGTACTGCTACGTACTTGTACTTCCAAGTCAAAATGTTACAGATTCATTTTTGGGTCGTATCCAACACTACTACCAAGTTTGGTCAAAATCAGCACAAAAGATTTGGTGCAAAGTTGCTCACAAATTAATAAATAAACGACGATATGGGTGAATGTATACCCTTTGCAAATCTTCGTAAAGTCCTCGATTTTGGTAAAGGCAATAATTGCCAACAGTCATACATTGGCATATTTGTCAACAATTCTAAATCTAAATCTTTAAACACAGTTTTCCATACTAAAGGTAATTTTTTTTTTTTTGCTATTTTGTTTACATAAATTGATAACAAGCGTCAGATTACATGAGAATTATTCTCCTTTGAAAGAATTCCTTTGAAGTGAATACTGAAAGTATATATAGTTGGGTTTCTCCCATTTAAACCCTAGTTTATCAAGCATTTCTATTATTTGCCAAATTCTATGTAAACCGGTTTCATGACCATTAAAGAAACTATATGTCTTTTTATTAACTATTTCGTATTCTGATTGTTTTAGGGAGTTAAAGAATTTGAGTTAGAGTACTTAACCAGCCAAATCCTTATAAAACTCTTTTGTGCTGCATCGGGTTTTCCATATTGATACGTATGGGGCAATGTTTTCTAGCACACTTTTCTCTCTCTCTCTCTCTCTCTCTCTCTCTCTCTCAGGATGTCAGACAACTTCAAATCTCTCTCTCTCTCTCTCTCTCTCTCTCTCTCTCTCTCTCCAATCATTTTTCATATCAGGCCTACCACATTACTTTGGTAATTTTTAATTTTAATTTTTTTTTTTTTTTGTAAATAAATATATTTTTCTAGCTTATGGCAAATTAAATTATATGAAATTGTTATATCCTGTTATCAATTTTCACAATTACTCAGGCATATGCTTTATGTCACTTTTTGCAAGCCATATAATTAACTCCTAAAGCTAAACGGAAAATACTAAAACAAATAACAACCTCATTGTCTTTAGGAATGAATGTTTGCTACGATACCTCTGAAAGATAACATGCAAACAGGAGATATATATCCTTTGTAATGGAAATTCTGATAATGAGAGCTTGGTTTCCTGTTATTGGTTTTAGTCAAATTAGATGACTCATGATATTTATTTATCATTCGGTTCTTGAGATCATGATATGAAATATTATGTTTATATATTTGAAGGTCGATAAGAGATCATAAGTATATTGTCGCTCTATAATAAAGAACAAGTCTCTCTCTCTCTCTCTCTCTCTCTCTCTCTCTGTATATATATATATATATATATATATTTTTATATGTAAATATGTATATATATATATATATATATATTTATATATATACATATATATGTATATAAATATATATATATATATATATATATACTGGCCTGTATATATAAATGTATATATATATATATATATATATCTGGTAACGCTCAGCTCTTCCCGTCCCTCCGGTAAAGGGAAGGGGGAGTAATCATACCCTAGCAGGGGCGGGTGCGTGTGTGTATGTGTGCCATCATCTTTGACGGGTCGCGTACACTACAGTAGTATATCAATAAAAGGTTGCAAAAGAAAGATTATGTAAACATATATCAAACATATGAATATAAATTAAAAAATAAACTCTGGTGCCAATAGTTATTTAGTGAAGTAATTCATATTAATTTGCTTGTCAAATAAATTCGTTGAATGGGTAATCTATCCCACTTTGAATCTCATCTTAAATGTAAAAAAGATTAAATCGTGTTAGTTTTCACTCACTTTAAAAGTGATACTCAATTCGACTAGAATAAAAGTGAACCAAATTCTTTCTCTGAGTCTTAATGGGAAAGTGGTCCTTTGTCCAAGTTTCCATTTCAAGCATTGTTTTGAGCTACAATAGAAAAATAAGAATTTCTTAGCGAAATATATAGGCTACTATTAGATGTGAGAGAGAGAGAGAGAGAGAGAGAGAGAGAGAGAGAGAGAGAAGGCCAATGTTTTTGTTTGGGCTTTCCAGGTTGACGTTCTGTTAAGTATCTATTCTGATGATACTGAAACTGAAACCAGACACCTTTACTTTTACCTTTTACACTGCACTATAACTAAATGTTTTTTAATATATTTTTTTTTTTCTACAGCTAAGCAAAGCGATTCTCCTAGGCTACAATGCAGCTTATGCATCACGAATTCTATGACGGTGGACTTAACGGGATAAGGATGGAGTCTGATCGAGAATCAAGTACAAACAAGATTACTTGTCTCCACCGTTATGCCTCAGACTTGCCTTGAGGAGCCTCGAGCAGTCCAGTATAATCTGTCATATTGACAGATCTGAATGCAACTTAAGTTCA
>NC_090736.1:33048663-33051163 GCF_036898095.1 Palaemon carinicauda
TTCACAGACAGATCATTACTTGCATTTTGATGCAGAATATTATACAAAATTCCATAAACAATTTAATCAATCATTTTTTATGGAGAAGATGGATGAAGAACCATGATAATATTTCCGGTTTTATAACACAAGGAGCAAGTGATAAATGAACAGAGCTGGTGTTAACTAAGAAGATTTAGGAGCACTGAATATAGAAGCGAGAGAGAGAGAGAGAGAGAGAGAGAGAGAGAGAGAGAGAGAGAGAGAGAGAGAGAGAGAGAGAGAGAGAGAGAGAGAAATCATAAAGGAAACTTTTCCTTTAACACAATCATTTCATTCTTCATATAGATTTAGTGTTTCACCTTCATTTTGAAGTTAATTTCTCACTGTCATCAATAACTAATCATTTAATTGAATGTAAAATACAAGTAGATTTCCTGTATACTTTAAATCGTTTGTTACTTCTTACCAGGCGCGGTTTGTTCTGAAACGTTACAATTTGCATTTACATCAACTTTAGCTACTTTTATAAAAAGCTTCTTAGGAAGCAAACTTCCATTTTCACTCGAATTATTGCGCAACTTTTTCATTGTTATTTATTCATGACCAACGATTAAAATGGGGAGCGAGACATTTTTTTATAACGAAACTCAACCTTAGCATCCCCTTGGAGACACTACCCTTGCCAAATTCCAACCCTTAAATTTATCTGTTTCCTGTTGTGTATGTCCCACTGAAATTCATACGATTTTATTATCCTAATGACCATTTCAGATTACACATGAGGGGAAGGTTATTTTAATTGCAGGGTGATTCAACTCTACGGAAAGTTTCTCTGTAAATTACATAGTTTGGTGCTGGCGTTCTCCTTCGATATTTCCATTGAAAATATCTACTCCAGGGATCGGAGATGGTAAAGCATTTGCCCCCGTAACAAATCTGTTACTAGTTCAAATATTCTTTGTTATGAAACAAAAGCAAAGTCGTGTAAAGTAAAAATTTAAACCGCTCGTCTGTCTTGGGGTTGAGTTCTCTTGCTTGCCGGTACACTCGGGCAAACTATTCTATCTTATTTCTCATCCTTCTGTTTTGTCAAGTTTTTATAGTTTATATAGAAAACATTTATTTTAATGTTATCACTCTTCTTAGAATATTTTATTTTTCATTGTTTCCTTTCCTGATTGGGTTATTTTCCCAGTCGTGGCCCATGGACTTAGGGTTGTAGCAGAGCAAATAATAATAATAATAATAATAATAATAATAATAATAATAATAATAATAATATTATTAATTATTATTAATAATTAATAATAATAATAATAATAATAATAATAATAATAATAAAAATAAAAATAAAAATAAAAATAAAAATAAAAATAAAAATAAAAATGAAAATGAAAATGAAAATGAAAATGAAAATGAAAAATAAATAATAAAAATAAATAATAAATAATAAATAATAAATAATAAATAATTAATAATTAATAAATAATAAATAATAAATAATAAATAATTAATCATTAATCATTAATCATTAATCATTAATCATTAATCATTAATCATTAATCATTAATCATTACAAAATCAATACAAAATCAATACAAAATCAATACAAAATCAATACAAAATCAATACAAAATCAATACAAAATACAAAATACAAAATACAAAATACAAAATACAAAATACAAAATACAAAATACAAAATACAAAATACAAAATAATAGCTTTTTATGTAATTAAATGGAAGAAATTGGTGAAAAGGTTAAGTTATGCTTAGGAGGTGAATAAATGATAATAATATTGGTCCAGAAGTAGAATAATCTTTCCATTCTTTTCCTTTCTCCTAATATCTAATCTTTTGATCCCTCTCATTATCATTCCTAAGCTCTTGATAGTAATTACTTGAAATGCTTCCTGTTGCATGAAATGTCTGTTTGATATGCAAAGCAGGAGTTTTATTTCACTAAACGAAACACTGGGGACGAAGATTAATAATATGCGAGTTGGGTTCTCTGATCTGCAATGTTTCTTTAATACTGGAACAGTAAACATTCTTTGAAGTTATGACTTTGATGGAAGCTTATAACGTTCACGAATGTGATCATTTCATGAGATGACTTTAAAATAATAATATTTATGACAAAATGTTTTCTTTAATTGTCAAAGGAATCTTCAAATTGAGGTTCAGCATCATCTTTCTAATTCATTTCGAGTTAAGATAAAATTTTTATTCGTTATTAAGCTATCACACTGAGTAAATCTGCTGTATATTCCCAAAGTATTCCATTAGAATTACAGAGAGATTTCAGTAATCCTTATATATTTATGCAATTGTTTATCAACCTTTTCAGCAGGGATAATTTTTCTTTTATCGTGTTCTCTATAATAACGTCATTTTCCCCGTAACAAGGTTCAAGGTAATTCTATTCCTGGTTTTCACAAAAGACGAGACAAGGTACTGCCTACAGGCTGCCTTTTGACAACAACATTGGATACTAATGTCGAATAGGTTCGACAAA
>NC_090736.1:33061163-33066163 GCF_036898095.1 Palaemon carinicauda
CAAAGAATTGTTGTTGATGGACACCATAGTAAGTATAGGAATTTGGTATTTGGCGTTCCTTGGGGTAATCTTCTTGGCGCATTACTTTTCATACTACACATGGTATGTAGTTTGTCCTAAAATACAAGCTCGTTGCACATGCAGATGATGCTACTCTCTTTGCCCCAATTCCATCTCCTAAATGTAGATCTAATAGAGATCTAGCTAAAATTAGTGCTTGGTACAAATTATTGTAAGTAGGTTGAGGATATTGACTCCTCAACATTCAAATCTCTTCTTTAACTACATGTACTGTAATTCCTATAAGATTTCAGATGCCACTCTTAATTGCAAATTTACTTTTGAGAAACGCTTTTGGTCTGTTTTTTCTTCATTTTCATAAAATAAAATTGGGTTTATGAGAAAGTCTTGTAAGATTTTCGGTGATCAAGCTAATCTGAAGAAATTTTTTCATTCTTTCATTCTATTTTGTTTCGAATATTGTTCTCTTGTCTGGGAGTCAGCTGCTGACTCTCATCTTCTCTTCTTGGACAGGAACGTATGGTCTATTAAATTATTATTCCTGATTTAGATATTAATCTCTTGCACAATCGTTTACTTAGTTCTTTATGCATGTTTCATAAGAGTATTCCTAATTCTGACCCTCCTTGGCATTCATATCTTCCGAGACTGCAACATCGTGTACGTGGTCTATTTTGACTATCATGGTACATAGTTTTCATAAGACCATTTACTTAGAGAGAGAGAGAAAGAGAGAGAGAGAGAGAGAGAGAGAGAGAGAGAGAGAGAGAGAGAGAGAGAGAGAGAGAGAGAGAGATCTGAAGTGTTCGAATTTTCATACCACTGAGTCTTGAGTATGATTTACATACTAACCTTGCTAAGTCATACGAATTCCATTTTGCTTGTACAGGTGATACAAAAAAAAAAAGTGTTTGTTTGTCTCCTTCCACAAATCTTCCAACGTCGACATGAATATCGCGTATCCAATGAACGTTTAAAGTCTGCGTTGGAATAAAAAGTTCAGGATATTTGTCAACGTTTGGGACGAGTATGAATTCATGGAAAATGATGAGTACGGGATTAATCCATTAATATAACAAATTTGCATTAACGTAACTGAATAAATGGAATTTGCAGTAAACGCTTTGCGACTGAGCGAAATGAAATTCTCTACAAACAATAGATGAAATTAATTTCTCATCTATTACAAAAAGTATATAAAGGCAAAGGAAAATTTCCATAAGTTGTACAGAGTAAAATTTTTTTTCTTATATTGATTCTGAAATAACTATATTAGCAATAACAGTAGTTACACTTAAGAAATAACAGTAATTTTAATCAGAGATTCTCCGTAAAAATATACTGTGCTCAGCTGTATATCAGTAAAATACAGGCGACCGTAATTTACCATACTTTTTTTATTATATTTTACGGTTTGGTGACCGTAATATCACTCCTTTAGGTCAATATATCCTTTTTCAAAATGGTAAACGCCTGACAACCTTTATTCCAGGATTTTTACCGTTTTTTTACGACAAATTTTCTATCATGTATAATAATGAGAAAAGTACATTTTACTGACCTTATCATTTATCTTAAGTGATTGAGACACTGTAAGACATTAGAATTTAAAATAATGATAGTATTAATGTCCACCGTACATTTAGATAAAAAAATAGCCTTTCCTTGCTATATTTTCGGATATCTTTAGAATAATGACATTATTGTAATGTAGTATATAATACTTTGTCTCCAATATGAATGGAGTATCAGGTAAATATAGAGGCAGTATACAAAGATGGGAATGGTTTGGGCATGCTCTTCGCACTCCTCAAGAGGGATTAGTTCACCAAACTTTCAACTGGGCTCCAAAAGGCACTAGAAGATTTATAAGAACCAGGCCAACATGACTGAGAACTATGAAGCGTGAAGTATGAGATGACGAGTGGAGAAGTATTGATTTAAAAGGTCAAGTTAGAGACGGCTGGCGAAATCTAACCGAGGCCCTTTGCGTCAATAGGCGTAGGATGGTGGGTGATAATACAAAGTCAGTGGATTATTATTATTATCATTGCTATTATTATTACTAGCCAAGCTACAACCCCAGCTGGAAAAGCAAGATCCTATAAGCCCAAGGGCTCCAACAGGGAAAAACAGCCCAGTGAGGAAAGGAAACAAGGAAATAAATAAACTATATAAGAAGTAATGAAAAAGTAAAATAAAATTTAAAAAAAAAACATCAACAACATTCAAACAGATAAAACATATGTACACTATAAAAAGACTTATGTCAGCCTGTTCAACATAATAACATTTGCTGTAAGTTTAAAGTTTTGAAGTCCTACTGATTCAACTACACGATTAGGAAGATCGTTCCACAACTTGGTCACAGCTGGAATAAAACTTCTAGAATACTATTAGAATTGACTGCATACCTAGTATTACGAACAAGATGGAACTGTCCAAGAAGATCTGAATGTAAAAGATGGTCAGAATTATGAAAAATCTTATGCAACACGCATAATGAACTAGTTGAACAAAGGTGGCATTCAGAATAGATTGATCACCGAAAATCTTAAAAGACTTTCTCAGTAAGTCAATTTTTTTGTGCAATTGAAGAAGACAGACTTAATGTGGTTCTCAAAAGTAAATTTGCTGTCGATAATCACACCTAAAATTTCAAGAGTCATACATCGTTAAAGAAACATTATCAATACTGAGATCCGTATGTTGAGGAGCCCCTGTCATTGACCTACTTATAATCATACTACGAGATTTACTAGGATTCAACTTCATACCCCATAATTTCCACCAGGCACTAATTTTACCTAGATCTCTATTGAGGGATTCACCAACCCCAGATCTACATTCAGGAGATGGAATTGATACAAAGTGAGTCGCATCATCTGCATATGCAACAAGCTTGTCTTCTAGGCCATACCACATATTATATGTAAATATAGTATGAAAAGTAATGGGCCAAGAACACTACCCTGTGGAACACCAGATATCAGATTAGTTTATGTTTAGGAACTAATATGTCAAGTCTTTAGAGCAAGAACCGAGTATAACATTTAATGGAAGGATTAAGTATCTGCATTATGTAATATCTAAATATTTTGCATGGAATCACGGGGATTGGAAGAGCGTGATACGCACACATAACAGGGACGTGATATTAAAAACAGCAATACTATTGAATGTTTTGGTCATGAAGAGAGTATGTCAGAAAACAGAATGGTATACATTATGTATATTTAAAAAATTCCAAGTGGAAGAAAGACAAACCACGGATGTTTTAGGTGAATCGTTTGTCAGTAACATGAATAATGAAACGGTTTTCACTGATCAAAATTGAGGTAAGGTACACGTGCGTCGAATAAAAACATTAAAAAGAATAAAAGGAACGTTTCATGTGATTACAATTACCAATAATCCGCCTTTATTTAGGATGACATTAATAATGGACAATCTAAAGTGTCTTTAGTGAACTGTAAATGATCTATTCAAGAATAAAACTACTCTTTTTCTTATATTTGGAATATAGGAAGTAGGAAGTAGGAAGAAAAATTATCCGTTTGAGACAATATTTTTTCTTACTATTACTGTGAATAAAATTGCTGGCTAAAATTTGGCGTATAAATCTTTGTGATATAGTTTTTTTTCTTTTATTTGATCCTGTAGAAACGGACTCATCCGTGAATACCTGTGTCTTGACCCCAACTTCAATGAGACCAGGCATAATGCAAGACAAACAGAAATTCCGACGGGACCAGTGTTCCACATCGGGTCCAATTCATGAGGGGAGCTCATGATGAGAGAGGGACTGGGATTTCGGATACATGGCAAAGGGGGGTTACATAACAGAAGCGGAAGGTTGAGAGGGGAGGCAACCCTTGCAACATTAGGCTTGATAACAGGTATTTTAGTCAAAAGGGACAGGGGACAGGGGCACATTAAATGAGCGACTTTCGTGCTGCCGTAAAGGTGCCATAAAATAGGAATTAGGATAGGGCAATGAATAAGGTATTCCTTTTTTAGTGGTTTGCATTTTCTTCCTTTGCATTATGATAAAGATTGCCCTTATTCAATAAATATCATATATGAAGAAGAGATTAACAAACCACTTTGTTAAGAAATTATTTTTTCGGGAGGAGGGGTTCGTTCTATTTTTATGAAACATTGGTATCTATAACGATAGGATAGATTCCTATCTGGGTACTTACAAAAGATTTATAGATCTATTTCCATTTCGAAAATATTCTATCTGCTGTAACAACTATCACAAAACATAAACCAATATAAAGAACATATGAACGTTTGTATGTACAGAGTCATGCAATTCTACTGTGCATATATATATATATATATATATATATATATATATATATATATATATATATATATATATATATATATATATATATATATATGCATATATATATATATATATATATATATATATATATATGTATATATATGTATATATACGGTATATATATATATATATATATATATATATATATATATATATATATATATATATATATATATATATATATATATATATATACATACATTGAGATAGATATGAATGTTGGTAATAATTACTTAATCTTTTCTCTCTCTCTCTCTCTCTCTCTCTCTCTCTCTCTCTCTCTCTCTCTCTCTCTCTCTCTCTCTCTCTCTCTCTCTCAATAATAGCACATCATTAGATCTTTTAAGAGAAATTGCCATAACTTCTCCTTGTACCTCTAACGACATCAGATTAACTCTTGAATGAAGAGAAAAGTCAGTCTCAGGTTGAAAGATGACATCAATTAATGTCTTTAATAACTCTGGGGATCAAAGGACCCCCCCTCCTCACTATAAATACCATAACATTGGGGGAATCTCGTTGGTCAATCATCTGTGCGTGTGGGTATCCAATTTCCATTCTCTGATTCGCTTCCTATTATATCGAAATTTTCCTCTTTTTATTTCGTAAGAAAATTGTTTCG
>NC_090736.1:33081163-33093663 GCF_036898095.1 Palaemon carinicauda
TACTGGAGAAATCTCTTATATTTTTATTAATATCGGTAGTGACTCTTACTTTAGCGTTTTTTAAAGCATCGAGAAATTTATAAAGTCCGTGTTATAATGGAGTGCTTGTATAAATGTTGTTTAAAAATGGAATACCAAAAAATATTTATATATATTAAACGTTTTGATTACGTCCTTCAAGTTATTTAAAATGTTTACTTTGTTGCAAGGGAAAACTTTGATGATGGCATAACGTCATCTCAGTAGAGCACAGACCACTGCCGCGGCCGCTTATTTCTCGACCTTTTGCGTGACCTTGAATTTGACCTTGGCTCTTGACCTTAACATGTAATAATTGCCGTATGTTTTCCTACACTCAAATATGAACCGAGTTTTAATTCTCTGTAACAGCAATGTCCAAACTTATGGCTGATTACGTGAATGGGACATTTTGCTTGACCGTGACCTTGACCTTTCAAAATGTAATCATTTCCAGGTTTTTACATAACACTTAATCCCTACAAGTTTCATTACTCTACGATCAAAATTGTGGCCTGCAAACTGTTTACAAACGTACGCACACACACACACACACACAAACACACACACGCAAACAGGATTGAAAACATGACCTCCTTCTAGCTTCGTTGGTGGAGGTAATAATATTGATAAATATAATCAAATGGTAATATAATAAAAGCTAATTAGCCATTGCTTCCTCTTTCATCTTTACAAACATTGAATCAGCTCTATAAATCTTCATACATGAGATATTTATGAAACTATAATATACTAAAGAATCTCATAGATTAAACCTCCGAGAAAACACTTCACTAAGGAGGGATGTTTGACATCAAACGTTGAGGCTGAGCTTTTGAAAGAGAGTTTGATACGCTTGACCAAAGAAACAAAATCAAAGAGGTGTATTTCCTGGACCATCGCTCGTCGAATGTCAACATTTTCTGTGTATATTTACAAAGGATAATGCGAATATCTTTATACCAACAGGCAGATGGACTGACTCATCGTAAAACGTAAGGGCTTTTCAGTTATGTATTCTCTCTCTCTCTCTCTCTCTCTCTCTCTCTCTCTCTCTCTCTCTCTCTCTCTCTCTCTCTCTCTCTCTCTCTCTCTCTCTCTCTCTCTCTCTTTAAAAATGCCAATTATGTTATAAGTAATTAAATGGGCGTTTGTGTGGGTTTTTATGAGTTGGTGTGAGAAGCTCTCGTGTACAGATACAAAAAAAAATATTTTTACTTCAAATAACAAAAGTAAATCAATGTATTTGTCATTTTACAAATTTACCACACATAGACAATGGTGTTTCGTTTAGTCTACTTAATTGCATGGTCATATGAAAAGTATTAAATGGGCTTATACCAACTATGGCCCATGATAACCAAACTAAACCCATGTGTCTAAAATATTCGACCTTGACTTGCTTCAGTCCAGTTTACAGTACCTCATTTCCCCTTATGTTAGACTTTTCATCTTCTGCTCATCCTTACCTTCTGGCGAGTTTATATTTTAATCTCTTGTTTGGTATTAGTCATACAGACATTCAATGTTGCTGATATTTCTTCTCTCTTCTGATCCTTCCTATATTCTTCATATGTTGAAATATCTAGTCTCAAATTGCTCTTAAAGAATATATGCGCATTATACATTTATTAATAATCCGTGTTAAATTAATCCATTCTATTAAAAGGGGTTACATCTTTCCTCCAAATAAATCAAGTCTCGCAACAAATAAGTTTTCCAATAGAGTGACACCCTCTTCCTACACCGTCCTAAATAATAACTACCACTTCTGTCAGTTTTCAGGATAGTTTCATATGAAATCAATGATTTACACTATTTTCTCCCCCCGTTCTGCCCGTCCATATCTTCCTACTAGCCAGACCTGCAGTTATAATACTGACAAATTTCTTTCTCATGGAGAGAGACTAGGAAGAAACAAGACTCAAAGTTTATCATCTTCTTGAAGTATATCCAGCAGCTGTAAAACAAGACAGAATTATTGGAAATCAAATAATGAAAGGTAAACACAGAAAGATAAAATAGAAAACTACAACGTAATGATAAAGCTAATACTACAACGTTAACACAAACAATGCTATCTCATTAGATCTATAAAAGTTCTTATGATTTAAAAAACAAACTGTAATTTAGAAGATATTTCTCTGAATCTTTCAGATATGAGTCGAGGCATCCTCTAGGTGTTTGAGAGGAAATACCTGATTAGAATTCCAAAACTGGACCACAAAGGCCTTTCTCTACCTCAGAAAGCCTGAAACAGCTGACGAGCAGTTAAGTTCCCTTGAGAAATTAGTATATAGGCCTACTTGATCCAAAAACGCCAATGAGCACTTTCTCACCCACATAATATGGCACTGTGCCTCCGATATAGAATCGATTGACAACAGTCGGCCTTTTCTTGGCGACATAAACCTCCTTAATCTTTCTATTGAATGAGAGACAGAATTCCATGATTTGCAGTTATATCTAATACTTTTGATCAAACCAGAGTGATTCTCTTGTTCATCCTTGGCAAGATTCTTGGGCAGGATGTGTTGTAGTATACTAGCAGTATTTTTAGATTTATTCCAGAAACAGGTCTTCTGAAAGCTATTTAATTCTATAAGTACATCTTCGATTTCATATGATTTTAAATTAAATTCTCTCTTATTCTTTTTTTATAACAAACGATATCGTCGTCAGTGATGTCAGGATGCCGGAAAACTCAAAACCAATCAATATCTTAACCAAATTACCAATCCTTCAGGTTCCGATGCTATTATTTTATCTTGTTTCCGAATGATTCGAAGTTGCTATTTCCTTCTCTCTTATTTCTGGTAACCATTAACTTCGTTGTATGCACTGGTAGTTGAACATAAGGAAACAGACTCAATTACGTTTACTAACCTACAGCTTCACGGATACCCAAGGCGGAAAACCCTGAAGATGTCCATTTCATCAGAAAGACAAATAATTCATTCTGCTCAACAGCATTTTTGTTAAGAGTAATAATAAAAGATTATACGAAATCTATAATACTTTACAACATCACCATATTTTTAGTAACATGATTTGTTACCCAAGAAAATCTTTTGTCGCACACGAAAGTGGTCAGTGTTGTGGTAACCTATTGAAAAAGTCCCTGCTTAGCGATCTGCTGGACTGGGGATCGAGACCCACTCAAGCTCGATAGTTTCTTGTAGTGTCTGCAACCTCACCATCCTTGTGACCTAAGGATTTGAGAGAAATTATCGGTCTATCTGTTGATTCATCATCAGCCATTACTTGGCCCTCCCTGGTCCTAGTTTGGGTGGAAAGTGGGCTTGAGTGCTAATCATATGTGTATATGGTCAGTCTTTAGGGCAATGTCCTACTAGCCAGGGCATTGTCAAAGACACTTGCCTCTGCCATTCATGAGCGACCTTTGAATTTGTAAAAGTGGGGCTACACAGCATAATATGTTAAAGGTGAAGACAGGGTGCAACTGGCACAACCTGTGGAAAGACGTTCCGTTGATTCAAGACAAGTTCAATTATTCTTCATCCAAAATTAGTGACATAGTAATTAAGGGTTTGGAGTTGGGAGCCGTCTGGCCCACTTAACGTATTCTAAGAGAGGAGACACGTATCAATAATCTCCGAGTGAAATTCCTTTTCCAAAGTTAGTTCAGTGGTAAGAAAGATATATTAAGGTTTAGGAAAGTCGATTGTTAGGGAAAAATGGTTGGCATATTAGTTCCCCATAGAGTATGTGTATTTAGATGCTCAATGATTGATAAAAGTCCGTTCATATCATTAGTTTTTGCATAAAAGATATGTCGCTCTAAAATTACTAATAATTATATATTTTTATTTGGGTCGTGCACTTGAGTCTTCTATCACCAAGTTACAAAAAAATAGTGATAAGAAAGACCACAGAGATAAAAATATATGTGATAAGGTAATAGCCATCATAATTTATACAGAATAACTTATCCATTATTTTTGGTATCATAAAGTGAATGTATCGTCAAGATATTTATAGATAGGAATTTAATTGATATGAAATCATAATCCTTTTCATCCCTTGAACTCATGACATAGACGCTACTTATCACCGAGAATTCAAGGTAATCAAAATATCATTAGCATATTGATTTGACCCTTTGGAATGTATCTAAATAAGTCATTTGATAATACGACCCTTTCTCTCAAATAGATGCTGAAATCTATTCGTCCTTTTGGATTGCCACTCCAGATGGAAAGCTAGTTATCCTCAAAAGAACCTCTTTGCCCCCCCCCCTCCCTTGCCCCCCCCCCAAAAAAAAAAAAAAAACAAGCAACACAATATGTACCTGGGACTCATATGTCCAACTGCACATTACTTGTTTTAGAACCCATGAGGAGAGGGACGTCAAATAAAAAAATATTCAAAATTGAACATGAGTGATACTCGACGTTGTCGTAATCTAATTTATAGGTTATGATAACAATCAATAGATAACGAGCGAGGAGAAGAGGGAAAGCATAACCTACTTTCACTTCTGTCCATTTCATTAATATGGCAGATTTCAGGGGATTTGACAAAACTCCATTTTATATGTTAATGTGTTTGGAGTTTTTTTATCCCTTTCCATAACTGATAGGGAAATTGATACGCAACTGGAAACATAGCAATGTTACGTGAGTTTCTTTTCCACCACGATATAGGATTATTGCCTTAAATACTGCAAAACTGTATACGTTTTTGGGGATTCCCTGCCAATACTGTTGAATAAAAACTTTAAATTATGGCCCAAACTAATTGTAAGTTTTGATTGAAGGGTTAAACTATATCTGGCACTGTTTAACCAATCATGATATTCATATTACCAATTGGGTAGATGATGGTGTACAGGGCCAGTATAGTGGAGCGGATACCTGACAAAATAGTTCATTTTATGATACAAACATAAAACTTTGCACAAAGCTTCCTTGTGATATTCTTAAAGAAATAAAACTCTAAGCCACTCAATTTTTTTCACTTTTCAAGATGGCCACCACATTATTTTTAAATGGCGGCAAAATCCCATTCCAGAATTAGACGAATTGACAATACAAAGTAATTTTGATAACCAGTGGCCTAGATTTGAGGTAAAACTATATTTACGTCAGTATTCACTGTAAATACAATTTTGTGAAAACTCTGCAAAGCGCATGCGCGAAATTAGACTGACAAAGTCACATTGATTCATGTATCTTTGCATGTACAGGTATATAATGCTGTGCATTGCAATCCTGACTTATAGCACTTACAATTACCTGTACAAATCCTTTTACATACACATTTTAAGAGCTGTTGACTTGACACTGCTATTGGCTGCAAACTGGTCCAATATGGCGTCCAAGCATTGTCGTCTTTTTGCCAACCCAAACTTGCAGGTGAAGGTAATTTCATAATGTGAATCACTGACTGACCCCATGTGTGCCCTGCTTGTAGTACAGCTCGCTCCAGATGCTCTACTAATGTTACCTTAGACTCCTAGAGGGTGGGATGGCATTATAAGGCTTCTGTTTTCGTGCAAACAATTCAAACCTTGCTTCATCGACTTTGTTTAAGGAATCAGAGCGGTCGTAAATCACCACAACAAACTCTTCAATGACTCACATGTCAGAAGATGATAAGTTACCTGTGGGCGATTTAAGTCTTGTGAAAACCACTGTTGCCTCAGGATAGACATTCCATGCCTGCCGGCACGACTTCTTACCTTTGCCAGCAAATGCAGACAATGTATCACAACCAGAGAAGGCGTAAAAAAATGTGAATCCTCTTTTTTTTGGCCCTAGTGATCTAGATATTTCATGTAAAGGTATCCATCTCAAATCCTTCCCTTTCCCAAAAGCAATCCATAGACTTTCTATGTTCAAGTCTGCAAACAATGAAACACCAATGACTACAACATCTGTATCAGAACTTACTATCATGACACTCTGACTGCCATTGACGGCTGCATGTTGTGCATGAAGAAACATTCGAGTGTCGGCCTCTTCGTGGTTTAAAGGTGAAATCTGGGAAACATCTGTTTTGTTGTTTGATATAACATTCTCCTCTCGAGTAACAATAATGTCTGTTTCGTTGTTCATCACAGCAATTTTGTCAGCAAGGAAAACAAACAGTTCCGTTTTGTTTTCATCACATCTCAAAAATGTGTTCCACGATTTAGGTGGTCTACTGTTAGCGGTAACTTTTCTTCTTCCGCCTGTTCCGCGTTTTCATCTAGTTTCCCCTTTCAAGCTATCGTCGTAATAAACATCAAACACAATGTCTATTTGTCGGTGATTCCTTGCACTGTACTGGGCGTACGGCAAAATAACATCGTCGGCATATCCATCAAAGGTTTTACATGCTCCTGGCTGTTTCAAGTTGACCAATGCAGCACCATTTATAATGAGAGTATCTGCCTGTCGTGCGGTTGAAGGGACCTGTATATCACTTTCCTGAATTCTCTCTTTCAATTTTGTTTTGTTTACCTTCATTGCACCTGATGAAAAATCACTTAGTCTTCGTTCACATAGCAGACAAAGATCTACCAGTTTGAAAGTTGCACCTCCAGGATTGTATTATTAGCTCTACAAATGCCAGTTCATAGCCAGAGTCGACTTTTTCTTGGTCCGTAGTTGTTTCAAGACGGTGTAGTAACTCTCTTTCTCTGTTGTATAGAGCTGTTAAGCATTTTGGATGGTGCTTGAACTCCTGGGCTACGGCATCACCTGAACTAGATTTTGCAAGCAGCTCCTTATCTTGTAATGTTTTTGCACAACGGTTAAGTCTGTCATTGAGCTACATTGTCATTGTTTCACGAAGTTCTGATATGGAACTCTCTTTTTCACATAAAAAAAACATCTCGCAACATCCATTTTACCTAGCTCTTGAGTAGTCTTTTTTCTCGTATATTTAGTTGAATCACTTTCATCATCACTGTCTACTTCTTATCTTCGTTTTCTAGCTCTATCTAGTTTAGTGTTGTTAAATTTCATTCCACACGAATAATTATTATTATTACTATCCAAGCTACAACCCTAATTGGAGAAGCAAGATGCTATAAGCCCAGGGGCTCCAACAGGGAAAAATAGCCCAGTGAGGAAAGGAAATAAGGAAATAAATAAATGAAGAGAACAAATTAACAATAAATCATTCTAAAATAAGTAACAACGTCAAAACAGACATGTCAAATATAAACTATTAACAACATCAAAAACAAATATGTCATAAATAAACTATAAAAAGACTCATGTCCGCCTGGTCAACAAAAAAGCATTTGCTTCAACTTTGAACTTCTGAAGTTCTATTGATTCAACCACCCGATTAGGAAGATCATTCCACAACTTGGTCACAGCTGGAATAAAACTTCTAGAGTACTGCGTAGTATTGAGCCTCGTGATGGAGAAGGCCTGGATATTAGAATTAACTGCCTGCCTAGTATTACGAACAGAATAGAATTGTCCAGGGAGATATGACTGTAAAGGATGGTCAGAGTTATGAAAAATCTTATGCAACATGAATAATGAACTAATTGAACGACGGTGCGAGAGATTAATATCTAGATCAGGAATAAGAAATTTAATAGACCGTAAGTTTCTGTCCAACAAATTAAGATGAGAATCAGCAGCTGAACACCAGACAGGAGAACAATACTCAAAACAAGGTAGAATGAAAGAATTAAAACACTTCTTCAGAATAGATTGATCACCGAAAATCTTAAAAGACTTTCTCAATAAGCCTATTTTTTGTGCAATTGAAGAAGACACAGACCTTATATGTTTCTCAAAAGTAAATTTACTGTCGAGAATCACACCTAAAATTTTGAAAGTCATACATATTTAAAGAAACATTATCAATACTGAGATCCGGATGCTGAAGAGCCACCGTCCTTGACCGACTTACAATCATACTTTGAGTTTTGTTAGGATTCAACTTCATACCCCGTAATTTGCACCATGCACTAGTTCTAGCTAAATCTCTATTAAGGGATTCACCAACCCTAGATCTAAATTCAGGGGATGGAATTGATGCAAAGAGAGTCGCATCATCTGCATATGCAACAAGCTTGTTTTCTAGGCCAAACCAAATGTCATGTGTATATACTATGAAAAGTAATGGGCCAAGAACACTACCCTGAGGAACACCGGATTTCACATCCCTATAATCACTATGGGGCCCATCAACAACAACTCGTTGAGATCTATTACTTAAAAAATCAATGATAATGCTAAGAAACGACCCACCCACTGTGCATTACTCCTGATCAGTATTTCTTCTATTTCTTAACCATCATCAATTCGTCCAACATCTAAAGCAATGGGCATTTAAATTAGCTTTCTGAACTCTATAATATTCTTTGCTAATAAAGAATACACCGATTTGCTCTTGTCTGAAGTATCCTTGGGTGCCATCAATGTTTCATCTTTGTCTACCTGACAGATAAAGCATTTAGTCCAGTCAGTTTCCCTTTTCTCATTGGGAGATATTGACAAACGAAGTCTTTTTGACATTTCAAATTGGAATAACACAACACATACAAAACAAAGTTCTTCAATTGGGATTGACTATCCCGAGTTTTTTTTTTTTAGCAACTACAGCACAAATTTCATACTTCGACAGTTGAAAGGCCGAGGGATTATCCTTTTACCACCTTCAACTTATAAATACACTTTACTCTAGGGGATGCGACTAGGTTCGATGCTGTTACCTCTACGCCTAGCCCGATCGTTCATCTAGTGCCATTTACTCCCGTGCGATCTGTACACCATCCAAAGGAAAAAAGCCTCGTCCGTCTTGGCTTGGCTTTCCCGCATTGGCACACTCCCGTCAATACGGGTACGACCCCTTGACTACAGTATATATGGGGCAAATCAAGGTGTATTTGGGAAACTTAATAAAGCTGACAATAAACCCCATGCCAACTTTCACAGCAGCTAGTTACACCAGTGTGCCCTGGTAGTGTAAGCAACTAGCTCGTTAAAATTGTAGGATCCCCTGTAGTAGGATAAATTGCCGGACCTTACCCATCTTTCCATTTAACAGTTTAAACCAGTTGACCCTATTAGCCTTGTGTTCCACCCCACTTCATCATCATTTCATATTCATTTTATCATTGTTTCATGTTCATTTCACTGATATAGCCGAAGTTGTGCTGCTTGGGAGTGAATAAATAACCAATTTTTTTCTGCCACCATTTTGTAAGAAACCCCTGGTGAGTTATAGACAATATAAATTACACTATCAGAATGTTAAACTCGCAATTCTGTATAATTGAATTATCACAGAAACTAATTTGGTAAAATATCAAGTTTAACCACCCAATTACTAATACAAAAAAAAATAATTCCGGTCATATTTTGCGCAAGTGCAATTTAGAATTTTCAGGACATTGTATTTACAGTGACTATTGACATAAATATAGTGGTTTTCCTTCAAATCTAGGCCCCTGGTCATCAAAAGTGCTTCATATGATCCACTCGTCAAAATATTACATGTGGAAAATGTGGCGGCCATCTTGAAAAATGAAAAATTTGATTGGCTCACAGTTTTATTTTCATAAAAACACCATAAAGAACCTTATTGGCAAGTTTGATACTTGTATCATAAAATGAACTATTTTGGTAAGATTTTAAGGTTATCCGCCCTTCTATTACGGGATTCTTGTCAATCATTGGAATCCATCATTTGGATTCTTTATAAATTAAATACTAGATAATATTTCTCCTGATCTATTATTTCCTTCCGAGTGGCTTTTGAGGACACCATGAAAACTGGCTTATCACAAACCAGGCTGCATATAAGCCAGCCTACACGGACACCTAGTTGCTTACTTATAAACCTAGATATGTAAAAAGCCTGCTCCCTGTAACCCCTGCTACTTACAAACCCATCCACATACAAACTCGGTTACATGCAAACTGGGCTTGTAGAATCTAGCTACTTACAAGCCCGGTTATAAACAGACTACCCACGTACCAACCCAGCTAACTCAGCTACATACAAACGCTGCTGCTTATCAACCTCTTGCACCTGCAGTCTTCCTGACCCTCTATACCTTTACCTAATAAAAGGATTACAATTGTAATTCAGTTTACATATTCTGTCGGAGATGGTGGAGAAGGATTGGACTGGATTGGTAACAGGAAATTAGCTGGCCTAGAGCATTTTGATGATGCTTTCCTTGTAAGCAGAACACCACAGGATTTGCAATGCTTGCTTACCAGATTGCATGAAATACAACACTTAGTTTTGCTCAAGATAAATCGAAGAAAGACAAATAGGATGAGAACGGAGTATGCAATAGAAGATCAAATGTCAATGGAAGGATCTTAGAATTAGCGTATAGTGAAAGATTAAAAAAAAAAATCAGACAATGGCTAGGTCAAGTAAAATTTTGAAATAGAATAGCCTGAAATCAGACAACCTGTATATAATAGTCTAGTGGACATGAGTCATGGTATGACAATGAAACAATCTCCAATAGATTTAGTAGATTTAAGATCAAAGCCCTCAGAAGGATATCGGAAGTTAAACGGCAGGATAGGATTAGAAATGAAACTATAAGAGAGATTAATCAAGAGCCTTATGTGGATGAGATCATGATGAGGGGTAGATGGAGATGGTTTGGGCATACTTTTCTCACTCCCTAAAAGATATTAGTTCAACAAACGTTTAGCTGGGCTCCACAAGGCACTAGAAGAGTTGAAGACACAGGGCTACATGACTGAGGACTATGACGTGTGAAGTAGATGATGAATGGAGAAGTATTGAATTAAAAGCTGCATGAGTAACCAGCACACACACACATATATATATATATATATATATATATATATATATATATATATATATATATATATATATATATATATATATATATATATATATATATATATATAATGAGTGTGTGTGTATGTGTGTGTATGTTTGAGTATTTTTTTGTAGAAGATACTGAAACTCTAGTTCTCTAAGAGCGAAAGATAATGCTGAACATTTCCTCCCTTCCGTCTACAAGAGGTTGGGAGGGAATTTCCCTCCCTCTTCCCTGTATGTCTCAGAACGTAGCATTAGCATCTGTATGATGAACTTAAGACCGAGCCCTAGGTCTTAAATCTCCTCGAAGCCTCTTTCTTCAGAAGCCTCATCATTTGGACTCTATTCCTGCCCGAAAAAAATGATTGAATTTCTCCTTCCATATTGAAGATGAAGTTCATTTATTTGGACTTTTTTTTGAAAGAGAGAGAGAGAGAGAGAGAGAGAGAGAGAGAGAGAGAGAGAGAGAGAGAGAGAGAGAGAGAGAGAGAGAGAGATACGTTCATGGTATCCATTGTTTTGGACACTACTCATTAAGCTTTCCATCACAGTGTCACTGCCATTGACTGTGTCTAACTGTGGTCCAAAGAAAATGAAAAACACAAGGTAAAATCTTCTCTGGTCAAATTTCATTTGTGTGATATTTATATTTCTCAATCTTCAATCTTCCAATATTTTTTATTATCTTATTAGAGACACTGAGATATATACCTTATTATTTTGCCTTTCATCAAAATAATATGAATTCCTGAGCCGCGGTCTATTGGTGCTTTATAAGGGACTTCTAGTGTGCTAGGTGGCTGTTAGATAGTAATAAATGGGCGAAATAAATGCAAGTGAGTTTTATTCAACAAGATAACGAGATTATATGCAGACAGTTGAGAGCAAGAAAAACATAAAAATAAATTCAAACTGTATAAAACAGAAAGCTTAAATATATTTCTATTATCAGTGCGGGGTGAGTGAGAGATGAAAAAAAGCAATAACCTCGCCCCACATAGAGGTCAGTCAGACGATGATTACTTTTATTTTCTTTCTTTCTACCGTGATCAACTAAGCCATGGCTGGGCTCAGTCTCGGTATTCTGACAGGACGAAGATATTATTTATTTGAATGAATTTTGTTAGTTAACATTCTACCCCACTTTACTGAACACGTGCTTGGATAAAAAAAAAATTCTATCAATTTATTCAAACCTATCTTAATATAGAACAAGGAAGAATGAAGAGTATATTGGTTTTCTTTGGATATATCATGAACTTAGGTGTAATCAATTAAAGATTTGTGTGATCATAATCTAGTATAGTTTTTCTATAGGTATTAAGTGGTATACATAGTCATAAATCATGATTCATAAGGACATAATAGGTCCTGGCAATGACATTAGTGTACGATCATGTATGAAACACTAAAATCGATCATGCATCCTTGCCATTTTTTTTTTTTTTTTTTTTTTTGTGGCGGGGCTTTGAAAGTTAATTTGTACAAACTTTAACGATTTCTCTCTCTCTCTCTCTCTCTCTCTCTCTCTCTCTCTCTCTCTCTCTCTCTCTCTCTCTCTCTCTCTCTCTCTCTCTCTCTCTCTTCTGTCATTGAATTAACTTCCTATTTTTGATTGTCATTATTCCCTGTCCGTAATAACTTGAAGACCCATAATCATATTGTCATCCCTCCTCCTCCTCGTATATTGA
>NC_090736.1:33103663-33106163 GCF_036898095.1 Palaemon carinicauda
ATCGTTGTCTGGGATTCTTGACTTAAAAAGTATCGTCGTCTTAGTTTCTTCATAATTAAAAAAAGTATCGTTATCTGGGATTCTTGATTAAAAAGTATCGTTGTCGGAGTTACTTAATTCATAAAATATCGTTGTCTGAGTTTCTTAATTAAAAAAGTATCGCTGTTTGAGTTTCATAATTAAAAAAAAATATCGTTAGAAATTTTGTATTCCTTACGATTAAATAATCAATCATTGAATCAATAAAAATATAACATATTTTTAAAAAGTTTTTTCTTAATGTTTTAGATATCTGTTCTGCATTGAGTATCCCTAAAGTAGCAATTAAAGAAAGTTAGTTATATTAAGTATATACATAATTATACTTTAATAACTTTTAGAAAATCACCAGACTTGAAGAGAATCATGTCGTTATGTTAATTAGCATTGTAAAAAAAAAATAGTTTAGTAACCCCCCCCCAAAAAAAATTGCATTTGCTATCTTTTAATGGAAAGTGATAAACATATCCCCTCTATATTTCATTAACCATGATCTATATGAATTCAATGTAACGCCCACCGGAATAAATACATGTCCAACCACACTCATGCAACGCATCACAGGCACAATTTGTATGCAACTAAGCTCAGATATTAAATGTATCAAGAAGATATTTCAAAGAGAGAGAGAGAGAGAGAGAGAGAGAGAGAGAGAGAGAGAGAGAGAGAGAGAGAGAGAGAGAGAGAGAGAGAGAGAGATCGGCTTGACCGAAAAAGACAGGGTGTAATAATTGATAAGAGTTAATGGACCTTATTTCAATAATTGAAAGGGATATTTCGTACACCTGTTCTCAAACCTAAATGATCTACGTAACATTTAGGATAGGATATTGAATACCAGGCATCACATGTGTATGATAATATGGAAAAATTAATTAAAATAATATCTTAATCTGTTTTAGCAAATCCTATCATTGAAATATTCACTTCTAAAAATGCTAAAACTTTTTTTTTCTGACTGTGCAAATGCTTGTTAAAGTAAAACTTTGAACGCCAGTATTATAATGGTACACATTGAGAACCTATTGCTTCGATATTTCGTTCGTCTCCAGATTTAACAGTAGAAAGATATAAAAACTGTAAGAATCGAAGGTGCAAAGTCTTGAAAATAGAGATATAAAAGCTGTAATAATCACAGGTGCAAAGTCTTGAAAATAAAAAGATATACAAACTGTAATAATCTCAGGTCCAAAGTCTTGAAAATAAAAAGATATAAGAACTGTAATAATCATAGGTGCGAAGTCTTGATAATAGAAAGATAAAAAGACTTTAATAATCACAGGTGGAAAGTCTTAAAAATAGAAAGATAAAAAAACTGTATTAATCACAGGTGCAGTCTTGTAAATAGAAAGATATATAAACTGTAATAATCACATGTGCAAAATCTTGAAAATAGAGAGATATAAAGACTTTAATAATCACAGGAGCAAAGTCTTGAAAACAGAAAGATATAAAAGCTGTAATAATCACAGGTGCAAAGTCTTGAAAAAATAAACATATAAAAAATGTAATAATCTCAAGTGCAAAGTCTTGAAAATAAAAAGGTATGAAAACTGTATTAATCAAAGGTGTAAAGTCTTGAAAATAGAAAGATATAAAAACTGTAATAATCACAGGTGCGAAGTCTTAAAAATAGAAAGATATAAAGACTTTAATGATCACAGGTGCAAAGTCTTGAAAATAGAAAGATATGAAAACTGTAATAATCACAGGTACTAAGTCTTGAAAATAGAAAGATATAAAAGCTGTAATAATCACTGGTGCAAAGTCTTGAAAATAGAAAGATATAAAAAATGTAGTAATCTCAGGTGCAAAGTCTTGAAAATAGAAAGATATAAAAACTGTAATAATCACAGGTGCGAAGTCTTAAAAATAGAAAGATATAAAGACTTAATGATCACAGGTGCAAAGTCTTGAAAATAGAAAGATATGAAAACTGTAATAGTCACAGGTACTAAGTCTTGAAAATAGAAAGATATAAAAGCTGTAATAATCACTGGTGCAAAGTCTTGGAAATAGAAAGATATAAAAAATGTAATAATCTCTGGTGCAAAGTCTTAAAAATAAAAAGAGATATAAAAACTGTATTAATCACAGGTGCAGTCTTGGAAATAGAAAGATATAAAAACTCTAATAATCACAGGTGCAAAGTCTTGAAAATAGAAAGATATAAAGACTTTAATAATCACAGGTGCAAAGTCTTGCAAAAAGAAAGATATAAAAACTGTAATAATCACAGGAGCAAAGTCATGAAAATAAAAAGATATAAAGACTTTAATAATCACAGGTACAAATTCTTGAAAATAGAAAGGTATAAAAGCTGTAATAATCACTGGTGCAAAGTCTTGAAAATAGAAAGATATAAAAACTGTATTAATCTCAGGTGATCTGTCTTGAAAATAAAAAGATGTAAAAACTGTAATAATCTCATGTGAAAAGGCTTGGAAATAGAAAGATATAA
>NC_090736.1:33111163-33113663 GCF_036898095.1 Palaemon carinicauda
GAATTCTAGTAGTCAGGCCTTGTCCATCATGAGGCTCAATACTGCTCAGCTTTCTAGAAGTTTCATTCCAGCTGTAACAAAGTTGTGGAATGATCTTCCTAATCTGGTAGTTGAATCAGTAGAACTTCAAAATTTCAAACTTGCAGCAATGTTTTTATGTTGAACAGGCTGACATAAGTCTTTGTTAGTTTACATATCAATTATCTGTTTTAATGTTGTTAATGTTTTTTAAATATTCTATTTTCATTTTTTCATTACTTTTGATATCGTTTATTTATTTCCTTATTCAATTTCCTCATTGGGCTAATTTTCCCATGCTGGAGCCCTTTGGCTTATATCATCTTGCTTTTCCAACTAGGGTTGTAGCTTGGATAATAATAATAATAATAATAATAATAATAATAATAATAATAATAATAATAATAATTATTATTATTATTATTATTATTATTATTATTATTATTATTATTATTATTATTATTATTATTATTATTATTATTATCATTATTATAATTATTATTATTACTACAGATTAATCAAAATTGAAGTAGCAAAGAATAACCAGCTCCGGGATTTGACTTAAGAAACATAATTGTCAAGCAAAATCCTAATCAAAGGACAAAACGTTTGATTAGAAAAAATTAATTCGTTTGTAGACTTGAACCACAATTAATAGCCCCTTATTTACCTAGAGATTTCAAGATGAACGTTCTCATCTATATGGAAAATCCTGACAGTTTCGATAAATTCAGCTGTATTCTAATAGAAGGTCTTTTCTTCTTTTTTTATTTTTTTACAATCTTCTCCTTGGTTTTTGTTTCTATAACGGCCATTTAGTCTCCTGGAAATTACCTGAAGGTTCGTTCCCAACATTTTTTGTTCTATTTATTTTTTAATAGCTCTGACTTTTTAGCTTTGCCAGTTTAATCATTGTTAATGGTAGCATTCACAATAGAGACTATGTTGATGCCTTTTTATCGTGTAACATTGTTTCAAGAAAGCACTTTTTGTTATAAGAAAGGTTTTTTAGATGATAAGTTTTTTTTTATTGCATTTCTACTTCGTTGGTGGGATTCACAATTACTGTTTCTTCTCATTAACAACTGCCATAAAGCAAATTAATAGAAAATTTTATAAGAAACAATTTATTATTGTCAAAATAATGTTCGATAAGTTTAACGTTACATATGAATATTAATTCAGTTGTTATAGATATTTCCTTTTATAAATCTTTATCCTCCTAAAAGAGGGTGGCTCTATAAACGTAAAACTTTCCAGTGTCTCGACAAACCTTTCTTAATCATGGCAGATGCTCATATCCATTTACAGTTGAGTGAACGGGTGGAGGCAAAGCTATGTGCTACCCTCTGCCTACCATATACCCAGATCCGCTGATTGCAGCTTCTAAAGATGGGTAGTTGGATCATCCTATCCCAGCTCCATACACACGCACACACATAGATATGTATATATATATATATATATATATATATATATATATATATATATATATATATATATATATATATATATATATGTGTGTGTGTGTGTGTGTGTATGTGTGTGTGTGTGTGTGTGTTTGTGTTTATATATATATCATCTCCTACGCCTATTGACGCAAAAGGCCCCGGTTAGATTTCGCCAGTCGTCTCTATCTTGAGCTTTTAATTCCATACTTCTACAATTATCATTTCCTACTTCGAGCTTCATAGTCTTCAGCCATGTACAGTAGGCCTGGGTCTTCCAACTCCTCTAGTGCCTTTTAGAGCCCAGCTGTATGTTTGGTGACCTAAGCTCTCTTTGGGAGTGCTAAGAGCATGCCCAAACCATCTTCATCTACTCCTCATCATGATCTCATCCACATATGGCACAAGTAATCTCTCTCATAATTTAATTTCTAATTCTGACCTGCCATACAACTCCCAATATCCTTCTGAGGGCTTTGTTCTCAAATATACTAAATCTAATGGAGATTGTTTCATTGTCATACCATGACTCATGTCCATAGAGTAACACCGGTCTCACTAAGCTAATATATAGCTTGATTTTATATGTAATTTCAGGAGATTCTACTTAACCTAGCCATTGTCTGATTTGCTTTGTTGAATCTTTCACTAAACACTATATATATATATATATATATATATATATATATATATATATATATATATATATATATATATATATATATATATATATATATATATATATATTGTGTGTGTGTGTATGTGTGTGTGTGTGAGTGTGTGTGATAAACCTACCCCTACATCTGACATGTAAACTTCCACAAACGAAAAGTTGGAGTTGTTCTCATAATAAAAAGGCCAACATTATCATAGGACATAAACGTTTTAATTGGAATTACTTTCATTTTTATAGACTATAGAATTCCTAAATCTAAAGACAAGAATAAGAGTTGAACTGGGAGTTGCTATTTAATGAACCATCCTTCATTATTCAGAATGCAACAGTAACCATTTATATGCTAATTGATCGTAAT
>NC_090736.1:33131163-33133663 GCF_036898095.1 Palaemon carinicauda
TTTCCACATGCTTTTAGTGTGAGGAAATTGTAGCTGTTAAAGACATATATTATTAGGATGTCTTTTAAAGATTGGGAGTCTTATTCGATGTAAGAACTTTCTCCTGTTTGCCTCATAAAGAAAAGATCCTGATTTCATGTGTGTGAAAAATACGAAAGTTTCTAGGCTATTCTTACAATTAGCAGCAAACGGGTTACAAAAACATCTTATAGATTACTGGAGGTTTAGGCGAAAAGAAAGAATATACGGTCAACAATAGAGATATCAAAACGAAGGAAAACATCACCAAAGCCCGGCTCAAGTTTGACCTGGTCCATGAGATCAGGGATTGTGAGGAGCTGAGTGAAATAAGTTGTGGTGGCCTGGTGGTAGCGTTCTTGCCGGATGATTACCAGGCCGAGGTTCGAGTCCCGCTCAAACTCGTTAGTTCCTTTGGTCGCTACAACCTTTCCATACTTGTGAGCTAAGGATGGGGGGCTTTGGCTCGTCCTAGCTTGGGCGGGGTGGGGGTGATTGGGCGCTGTTCAGGTGAAATATGGTCAGTCTCTAGGTTCTGCTTGATTTGGAAATGTCACTGTCCCTTGCCGCTGTCATTCATGATTAGCCTTTATACCTTTAAATGTAAACAATACTGATAAACGGCTTTTTTTAGGCCTTTCTGTACATTTTACAATAAATCAAAGGTATAATTGACTTTATCAATTATTCATTCATCAAAGCTGTGTTAATCAGAAATGCTGCTTTCAATTCTATCATTAGAATATGATCAATGTCCTTCAGCTGTTAACATGACTATAACAAAAAAAAAAATTATATATATATATATATATATATATATATATATATATATATATATATATATATATATATATATATATATATATATATATTTGTGCATAACAGTATTTATTAGTAATGCATATTTCAGAGTAAATATGAAAGACAGATTTCAATGTTTATAACTTCCTAACACTTTCCATAAAACATTGAATATGAATTTATATTTAATAACTCCTACTGTCCCTCTCTCTCTCTCTCTCTCTCTCTCTCTCTCTCTCTCTCTCTCTCTCTCTCTCTCTCTCTCTATATATATATATATATATATATATATATATATATATATATATATATATATATATGTATGTATGTATATTTTAGTAGTGCAAGAGGTTATTTCATGCTAATGCGTCAACATATGAATTGATAAGACTCACTACCCTCGTAGTCTTCATATTGTAGTTGAACAATATTAGCAAAGTTAGCTAGGGAAACTATACTTTGTTGGTGTATAACCTCTTCCCTCCCCCCCCCCCCCCCCCCGTAAGACACAATCATATAAAATGCCTCAATAGAGGAATCAACCTAAATATATATATATATATATATATATATATATATATATATATATATATATATATATATATATATATATATAGTACATGTTTCTTTGTAAAAATCACGACAACTAACTAATGATAAGCATACAATATGTATCAAGTCACGAAAGCTGAAGTGAAAAACTTGATTGGAGTTGATAATTTCGTCGAATGATATCGTCGGAGTCACAGTTAAAAAGAAAACACAAATAGATCGTATTTATACAGTGATGTTAGTGTCTTGATGACCACTGATAAGTCGACATAAGGAAACATGATGATACGGACTCAACGAAAAAAAAAAAAAAAAAAAAAAAAGACATGGGATTTAAATTTTAACCTTTGGTACAAGTAATTAACATGGAATCCAAAATATTGCTTTGGGTATATAATATAGATTACTGAGGCAGCATTCGACCACTCAATTTAAAACCCTGAGTTAAGCAAACGCCATCATCATCATCACCGCTTATATCTATTAACGCAAAAGGCCTCGGTTAGATTTCGCCAGCCGTCTCTGTCTTGAGCTTTTAATTGAATACGTCTCCATTCATCATCTCCTACTTCGCTCCTCATAGTCCTCAGCCATGTAGGCCTGGGTCTTCTAACTCTTCAAGTGCCTTGTGTATGTCAGCTGAATGTTTGATGAACTAATCTCTCTTGGGGAGTGCGAAGAGCATGCCCAAGCAATCTTTATTCACTCCTCATCATGATCTCATCAACATATGGCACTATAGGCTATAGTAAAGGGCATTAGTGTACCCCTTTGATACTTCGGTCTTCTGCAGTTTTATTCTTGTAGATATACCTATAGATATTTGTACAACATAAAATTAATTAAATTTTCATCATGAGATATTTTACGTTACATTATTACAATTTCGAAAGATATTCTAACTACCAGGTTTTCTCAATGTGCAGATATATCAAAAGGTTACTCATATATTTAGAATTTTCAAAAGATAGATGCTATCTGAAAAACATCCATCAAAAGTTAAATCAGGTATCTTATTGATTCTTTGTACTCTAACTCGACGTTATAAAAGTTGTACTTGGCTTTAATCATAATTATTTAAAAAGATTAGTGGTTATTTCTTCAATTTTGGTGAACTCGTTTCCTTTGA
>NC_090736.1:33141163-33178663 GCF_036898095.1 Palaemon carinicauda
AAAATAGAATTTGCCTTTTGTTGAGTTTACTTAAATACCCCTCAAGATATAACTTATTCTAGTTCTCAATATATTTTCAAATTGGTCTATCGGATTGATGCTGTTGATTCAATCACTACTCGACCATTTGTCTAATCTTATTATCAAATATATCATTAAGAAAATAATCTAAAATCGACTTTTCTTTGATTTATGGCATACCTACTCGTATGACTTAATTTTTTTGTTTTGGCTGTTTGTGTTACATGTATTCAAAATTATTCCATTCTATTGAGATTACCCATTTTTTTCACTACTTATTCTTTTCTAATTTTTTTTCTATATTTTTATTAAAAAGTTAAATTACATATTCTTTACAATCACAATATTTACAGTATAATCACATTTAATTGCAGTTTTCTATAACAAATCCATCTAATTTAACAATTTACAACATCACACATCTTGATTTTAATTTTTTGTCACTTAAAAACAATAATTTATATACTTTTTGGTGAACATTTTATTCTTTTCTAAATTAGTGGAAAATGAATGTCCTTTCACATTTTAGTTATCTTTGGAAAATTGTTTCAGTTATCTAGCTGACGTCATCAGAAAATTCAATTTTATGCGTTTTCAAAACCTAATCAGAAGAGACAGAAAGGAGAAAGGAAAAGAATTAGACAAAGAAATAATGCAGTTTAGCAAAACAAGGGGAGACAAAGAATAAGTTTAGTGACGACAAAGAATGAAAGGAGAGAATTAAAAAGACTAAGGAAAGAACTTATCCACTCAATTATGAAAGATTCAATTCTTTTCTTAATTCCGAGGGTATGAGTCTTTTAAACGACTCAATTTCTCTGTTAGGATACCAGAACGAGGGTTACCTGAAGATAAAGGGGTTAGAATGAATATATACTTTTAATGGAGATGTATTTAGATACTTATAGGAGAGAGAGAGAGAGAGAGAGAGAGAGAGAGAGAGAGAGAGAGAAAGAGAGAGAGAGAGAGAGAGAGTGTGTGTGTGTGTGTTATGTGCTTTATCTTTCTCAGTATCGAAAATTAACGTCAAAACAGTTTACTTGCTGCCAACTCAAGAACCCGTGTTTTATGTAAGGTAATGACAATGTAAAACAAACAAACGTCACAATAGTAATAGGTTAAAGGTATATACGGACAGAATTTCGTTCTAATAGTCTTGATATTAATTTCGAAAAGGCTTGGAAAGTCATGTCTGGGAGCAAATTCACGGGAATGAAGTGTATCAGTCTTGTTTTCAGAACCAATACCATTCAACAGGTCAGTCAATTTACTGAGGGAAAGGAGTACCCACAGACAGGCTATGGACACATTATTTTCATAGACGATCAGACGCTATATCCGCTAACAGGGTTATTAGCATTTTCTGCTGTTCTCTCATCGTCCTATTCCAACCGCAGTTTTTAAGAGCTCCGTTAATGAGGCTTATAGCATGTTCGTGTGTGTATCACCTGTCAGGAGTGACTGAGAGACGAGACGATTGCAACTAACTTTATTTGGATGGAGCATGAGTATATATACACAACCCATTCCAGTCAAGAACAGCCCAAAAGTCAAACACAATGATGCAGGAACATACAGCATAAACAGGTTATCAGTGAAAGGGGAGAACGATAACGATAATATATATAAAAAAACGAGAAAAAAACTGTTTCAGTGTATGAGTGTGTGATACACATGCGGTACATTTGTGTTTCTAGTACGCCTGCTCCTTATTTTCGTAAAATTTGTTTATTTATTTGTTCATTCATTATCTTGCTTTAACTAAACAAAAGCTGTGAAGGACAGGTTGTGTCAGACATGAGATCCCTTCACAATATGGCAGGTGTTACCTACTTATTACTTAAATCGCCGTAACATAACACCTGGAGAGGATTACCCTAGAATCGGATGAATCTGGGTAAATACAGTAGGTAAATTTTAGATACCAGACAATACTCATACAATTATTTTCAGCCTCTCAATATATATATATATATATATATATATATATATATATATATATATATATATATATATATATATATATATATATATATATATATATATATATATTATATCTATCTATCTATCTATCTATCTATCTATCTATATATATATATATATATATATATATATATATATATATATATATATATATATATATATATATTCGTTAAATCTATAATATTCTCGGAAGTCATTAAACAAATAAAGCAACCATAATTCTACATTTTATTTCCACTTCATTTTGAAGTTGTTTCAGTACTTTGAAGAAGTATCGTCTGCCTCATTACTTCAGCCGAATACAAAAATAAAACTTGCTGAAATTTCCTTTCTTTTATCATCCTTTAAATGCTCCCATTTTAGCTTCCTCGTTACCTTCTAGAATTAGAGTTGTGAAAACCTACTGGAAACGTCCCTGCCTGGTGATCTCCCAGACTAGGGTTCGAGTCTTGCTCAAACTCGATCATTTCTTTTAGTGGCTGTAACTTCACCATCCTTGTTAGCTATGATTGAGGGTTTTGGGGAAGCCTGCAAGTCTACCTGCTGAGTCATCAGTAGCTATTGCCTGACCCTCCCTGGTCCTAACTTAGGTGGTGAGGGGACTTGGGCGCTGAACATAGTATGTAAAGCATTGTTCTGCTAGGGCATTTTTACTTCCCCTTGCCTCTGCCATTCATGAGCGATCTTTAAACCTATCAGGAGTATACTTTACATTATGCTCCTTTTCCAGTACTGTAGACTATTATATAATAGTACCATGTACTCAGTGAACAAAACATATATCATTTTAGAAAACTGTTAAATTACGAAATGAACAGAGTTAATGCCATTAATATGTAAATTTTACAAGCAGTTAGGTAAAAATAATCATATATTCAAAGCTCTGTATTGAAGCTCTACAACAACAAGAGTGTAGTGCTATCTAAACGTGTGAAAAAATATATGGAATATACCGTGGAAGCCTCCATGTTCGCTTTACTCGGGTAAAAACGACAATCCTTTTTTTTCACCTTTCAGTTGTTGCAACATCTGAAATGTAGGGATGAAAAGCAAAGGATTTCACGGACGGCCTCACGAAGTGCATCCATTTTTTCCCATACAGAGAGTTAGAGGAGGTAAGGAATAATGCTGTGCTTAGGAACACACGTTTATGTATATAAATACATACATTTATTTATAGTGTTATATATTATATGTATATTGTATATGATACTATATATATATATATATATATATATATATATATATATATATATATATATATATATATATATATATATCTATATATATATATATATATATATATATATATATATATATATATATATATATATATATATATATATATATATATATATTCTTCTTCGTCTATTAGCGTGCTTTTTTCCCCATTCGTATGGGGTAACACGGTTGCCTTCTTTTGGTGAACTTTGCTTTAGCTTTTGGGGTGGACCATAGTCCCGACCGGCTGCCCTGCCTGTCATCGTGTAGACCCAGGTAGCGTATGTTTGTGTTGTACCAGCCACCATCGCCCTTCCTTCCAGCAGCGAGGAGTCATGGTGTAGTTAGGTCAACAGTTCAAGACGTGTGAGGTCACTGTTATGTTTTTAGAAGGTGTTGGAATGGCTGTGTTTGTGTTTTTATTAGTCTGTAACACCCATTTTCTTTACGCAAACCCATCCGTCGATTATATACATAATCCTGAGGTGTCTACACGGATAGCAAAGTGTCCGCTTCTCTGACTGGTCGAGTGCGGAGTTGAACCCGCGCCACAGAATTCTAACAAGTCCGAGCTTGCTGCCCAAACCGACTCAGCCAACGAGACTCATATATATATATATATATATATATATTTATATATATATATATATATATATATATATATATATATATATATATATATATGTATGTATATATATATGTATATATATATACATATATATATATACATATATATATATATATATATATATATATATATATATATATATATATATATATATATATATATATATATATATATATATATATCATCATCTCCTACACCTAGTGACGCAAAGGACTTCGATTAGATTTCGCCAGTTGTCGTTATCTAGAGCTTTCAATCCAATACTTCTCTATTCATCATCTCCGACTTCCCACCTCATATTCCTCAGCCATATAGGCCTGGGTCTTCCAATTCTTCTAGTACCTTGGGGATCCCAGTTAAAATTTTGGTGAACTAATCTCTCTTGGGGAGTGCAGAAGAGCATGCCCAAACTATCTCCATTTACCCCTCACTATGATCTCATCCACATATGGCCCTCGAGTAATCTCTCTTATAGTTTCATTTCTAATCCTGTCCTGCCATTTAACTCTATTGTTCTGATGGTTTTGTTCTTGAATCTACTAAATATGTTGCAGTTTGTTTCATTGACATACTATGACTCATGTCCATACTGTAACACAGATCTCATTAAACTAATATATAGGCTAATTTATAAGTAATTTCAGGCGATTTGATTTCCAAATTTTACTCAACCTAGCCATTGTCTCATTTGCGTTTTTTTTAATCTTTCCTTAAACTCCAATTCTAAAGACCCTGTATTAGAGATCATAGTTCCTAAATAATTAAATGATTCTACCTCATTAATCCTCTCTCCTTCCAATATTTCAGCTTCCATTGCATATTCCGTTCTCATTACCTTTGTCTTTCCTCGATTTATCTTCTTAAGCCCAACCTCGTGTGATATTTCATGCATTCTGGTAAGCAAGGATTGCAAATCCTGTGGTCTGGTAATAAAGACAGCGTCATCAGCATACTCTAGGCTAGCTAATGTCCTATTACCAATCTAGTCCAATCCTTCTCCACCATCTCCAACTGTTCAATGCATTACAAAATCCATGAGGAGAATAAACAAAATAGGTGACAACACATTCCCTTGGAGTACTCCTCTGTTCACTGAAAATTCCTTTTAAAAGACTCCACTAACATTAACTTTGCTCTTGCTAAGTTCCTGAACCGTGTTAATCAAATTTACTTATATAAGATGAATTTCATAATTACTTAGGACTCTCCACAAAATTAGTCGGTGCACACCATCAAAGGCTTTTTCATAATCCAAAAATGCCATCAAAAGTAGATTTCTATATTCTACTCATTGTTGTATATGTCTCAAAATTAAAATCTAGTTAGTATAACTTCTACCACTTGTTCACCTCTTAGCTTTTCGTCAATCTTTTTCTCTAGTCTCTTTAGAATGAGCATACTATATATTTTCATAACAACTGACGTAAGTGTGATGCCTCTGTATTTATTGCAATCAGTCAGGTATCCATTTTTACCCCCTTTCAGCATCATTCCTAGCTCCCATTCATCAGGTTTTGCTTTTGCATGCCACATTCTACAAAGTAATCTTGAAAGTATTCTGAAGGTCACTTAATTTTCAGCCAGTATCATATCAGCAGTTATCCCATCGTATCCAGGGGCTGTACATCTGAGATTTTCAATGATAGGTTCGACTTCAAATTTACTGAAATCCTTAATGGGCACATCAAGGTCTTCCCCAGCTTCAGGTATATCAATCAAATTATTCCCTTCATATCTCCTATTCAAGACCTCACTAAAGTGTTCCATCTAATGTTGCCTTTCTTTGTCTTCTGTTGCTATAACAGATCCGTCTCTCTTTCTGATGGGTATATGTTTCTTCTTCTTTGCCCCAGTAGAAATTTTATTAATAATTCTATGAGAAATTCTTTCACCTTAGCCAGTCCCTGCATTCATAGCTTTGTCATCCTCATCTGCTTTCCTGTCTAAATAGTCGCTCCAGTCATTCCTGTTATTTTTTTTTCACTATCAATACTGGAATACTTAGCATGCTCTACCTTGTAATTTTCATTACTTCCTCGAAAATATTGAACAACCAATTTCTGTCTTTGTCTCCTTTTTATAGTATCCCAAGAATCACTTGATATCCATGGTTTTTTCCTTGTAACTGCATGTCCTAAAACTTCACTACCAACTGACTGATATATATTCTTAATATCACGCCATTCTTCATTAATTGTCTGCTCTTCTCCTCTTAAAGTCTCTGAGACTGCAATTCGATTCCTACATTCAATTGCAATCTGTTTCTGTGTTCATCTTCCAGATTCTTCTAGAAGCTTAGTTGTATCAAACTTAGGTATTCGATCTACATTTCTGCTGGGTACTTTCAGTTTTAATTTCAGTGTAGCAGTGAGAAGCTGGTGATCACTATCAATAAGTACACCTTTATAGCTCCTTAATTATCTCAGAGTCCTGCTTCTCTCTTTATTATAGGCTATGTGATCTATTTGAGTTTTGTAATTGCCAATTTGGAAGTACACACACACACTCACACACACACACACACATATTTATCCAATGTTTTAATTTCCATATTCAGGATTTGGTTTGAGAATCCAATACAAAAATAATTTTGCTTAAGATATTATTAGGACTTTCCGGTGAAAAGTGCATGTCTTGCCTCCTAATTCAAAGCTAGACTGAAGAGAATTTACCTAAATTGAAAAGGATATTGTTTCGTGCGAAGGTTAAACTGAATATTGACAATAGACTATTAAGAAAAGTAATCTAAAGATCCGACACATAAAATGTGCAGCATTCTTATTTGTTGTGAGCATGAAGGGCTTTGAATGAAGTAAACAAGTAGTCTACACTCCACTTGAGAGAGTAAACATCATTTTCTAAAGAATCGAAGGCAACCCTTATTCCTGCTGTTGAAGTCTGCCTGAGCTCATATTGGCAATTGATAAATTGCATTTCATTTTTCTTATTACCGATTGGCTTTTGTCTTCGAGATTCAAATATTTCTTTTCGTTTTTTAAGTTTCAAACGTCTTAATATATTGGTTATATGCCTCGCTATTTCATTCTGGTACAAAGAAAAATTAATTAATAAAAACAATTCCTCATTTATGACTTCAGATGGGATGCAGTAATCTCTTGATAAGATACAAATTGCAACAATATGAATGATTATTTAATGTATCTATAAAGAGAGTGATACTGCATGGAATTGTTGTTTTTCTTACATCGTCATTGTTATTCCTTTAAACCTCGATCAGCAAAAGCTCCCTTTTTACTGCTTTAATTATTGGCAGTTTATTTTATTGGTATTTCTAAAAGGAAATATTTAACTGTCGTGACCGCGTCGTTTTTAGTTTCTCTTTTAATACACAACCAACCAAATTCATGAAATAGATCGTGGTGTACTTAAGGGAAAAACACACGATGCTTCCTACTTTGTATTTCGAAAATAGAGAGAGAAAGATTCCATTTATTTGTTAAAATTAAAACGATTACTTTTAATTCAAAATTTCAATGAAAAAGAAACGTGAAATAAACTTTGCCCCTTTTCCAAAATTGTTTCTCGGGTCAGCGATGGGCATTCAGTAATCGGATTTTGCCAGTAAAGTAACCCCTGCTAGCACATGCCCCGTAGGAGATACTGATAGGAACCCGTGGCAATAAGAAAAGGAAATCCGATAAGGAAAAAGCATTAGAGCCTATAGAGGTAGAATTGAAAAGAAAAAATACAATTTAAAAAAAAGTGATAAAATTACCATTGTAAGAGATGAATCCATGGTTTGAGCGATTATTATTATTATTATTATTATTATTATTATTATTATTATTATTATTATTATTATTATTATTATTGTTGTTGGTGTTATTATTAATTTGTAATCTACGAATTAACTTTCAAACAAATAATGGCTCTGTGCGTATAACAGACAATATGATTGATACAAATCCAAGCAACCATTTTGGCTGTGGCCTTCGGAGGAAGATAATCTTTTAATATGTGGTCAATTCCCAAAGGAGATGACAAGAATATAATGGGGTGAGAAGGTATAATGAACTATAGTTTAGGAAATTTGATAGACTTCACAGGCTATTTTGAAGTGCCAAAGTAAATTTTTTATAGATATAAGATTCAGATGAAAATTTTTTTTTAAACAAATTAATAAATCAATAACATGTAATTATCACTTTAATTCAATCACATATCTATGTATAGAGTGAATAAGAATATTTTAGGGTTTATCAATTTGAGTTCACTAAACTGGAATATCAAACTTTAGTTTCTATTTTTTTCCAAAAAATTCAGACAAAAAATTATATATACATACTCGTACATATATTCAGTGTTTCCGCACTGTCTTCTATATTGATATAACGATTATAAAGTGAAAAATGTTTCATGACAGTAAGTCAAAAGACTGTGAAATGCTATCAGTTTGTGAAATGCTATTAGTTTAACATATATACAATCTGCAGAAAATGCGTTATATTTCGCACTATAGATTTGTTCAAAACGTGTCAAATAGGAAAAACGCGCCAGACTTTCGTGAAACGACCCAAATCTAGCGCGAAACGCGCTGAAATGGAAACTATGGTGCATACTCCCGATTGGAGTCTGCAAGTCTTCTTCTTAAAAATATCCAAGTAATTCTGTTCGTACAAATTTTCCGGTGACAAACACTTTTTCACGTGAAAACATCAATGTAATGGAATTCAAGAATGATAGATATTTGAAATCAGGTCTAGGCTACACGAACAAATACTAATTGTATACTAAGATCACTGTTGAATTATTTTTATCATCTATCATATTAATAGAATCATTTTATTATTCCTTCGAATAATTACACATAGACCTACTTGGAAATGTAACTGAATACAAATTATAGCCGTGCAGGTCCTTCCCTACCCAAGTTTGATATAATCCTAGCATCTATTTCAATATCGAATATTAGCCATGTGTAACGTTACTCAATATCACTCAAGCCAACAAGCCGACTTAATCATTCATTTAGAATAGACAGACTATAAAGTTTATCCTACCCTTTATGTTGTAACAAAGACATATTATTGTGAATAAAAACAATGATTTGGTAATTAAAAATAAATCCTCCGATAAAATGTTATAAAAATATCCTATAAGAAACTGTCTCTATATATTTTGGTAAAAAATATGACTCTAATTCCCTTAAAAAAAATAACAAAAAATCTTCGACTCTGCCCCGAGTTGCTAGAGCGTTAAAATATAATTTCATCGACGTTCGGGTTAGTTTTCATGATATCTTAACTACCTCTTCCGGGGTTCATCCTAATCCTCTGATTGGCTATAAGCCTATAACTTCCTCAGCTGTGATTGGTTGTTTTCTATAGCTTCACACATATACTACATCTAACATCGTAACCAAAACATGCAATTATTCCTTCGAATGATTTATATTATACTTGAAATGTACGATAATACGAATTACAGTCATGTACTGTAGTTCCTTCACTTTATAAGTTCGATAAAATAATAGTAGTTATTTGAATAAGAAATATTAGCCACGTGTTACTCAATACCTGACTTCGACCACCAAGCAGAATTTCTTAGTCATTCATACAAGCTTTAAAATTCACTCTACTCTTTGTGACGTCACAAAGACGCATTTTTCTTAATAAAAATAATAATTTGGTAATTAGAATGTATTATTCTGATAAAACATGTTATGAAAACATCTTATAAAGGACTGCCTATATATATATATATATATATATATATATATATATATATATATATATATATATATATATATATATATATATATATATATATATATATATATATGTTCAAGATAATAAATCTTTCATTCCTTAAAATTAAAATTAAAATCTCCAGAGCATTTGTAAGCCATTTTATAGAAATCCGGGCAGGTTTTTCGAACAACAGCTCATTAGTCTCCAGATCTCTCTCTTGCCAGGATATTCCAGTCCTCTTATTGGCTGGATTTTTCCAGCTGTGATTGGTTGTTACCTTTGTTTACAAATTCATACAAACACATTTAACTTCGCAGCCAGAACTTAGTTAATTATTCCTTCGAAAAAGACGCATTTATTTAGCTTAAGCCTTAAAATGAGATAAATTACCCATTTTATTATGAAGTAATAATATTATGTGTTTGTTTTGGTAAACATTTTAATTTTCAAGTTCTACTTTATCTAAAATAAGTATGTGTATTTTACCTCTACCTAGCTGAATTCATTCATAAAATATAACATCGCATGACGTCACATACAACCACATATCTGTAGCGAGCGAATCAGCCAATGAGACGTCTGATATTCCCAGCAATGGAAACGGTGTTTCTGATCTATGGGTTACTGTTGCCAACCGAGTCAAATTTGCGCCAGATATTTCGTTCAAACGCACTAGTGAGGGAAAAGAGCTTTGTTGTTTTGAGTTTGTTTGCATAAAATTTCAAGTCATCGTTTATCCGAAATATGTATACTGCTGGTATTTTACCCCTGTTTTTTATGACGACATATTTCACAATGAACATTATTTGGTAATCATTTGTTCAATTAGATTATGCTTGAAATGCAACAAAATTCTAATTAAAGTTCCGTAGTTTTTCACCATCTAAGCTCAGTATAATAATGGTTCAAACCAACAAACAGAAGCAAAGACCACTGTGCAATTCATCCTACTCGTGATGACGTCACAAAAGCGTATTTTATGAATAAAAATAATGATTTAGTAATCAGAATCTATTCCTCTATATGTGTTACCAAAACATCTTCTCTATATACTTTTGAAGAAGATATATCTTTAATTCCCTTAAAAACAAAACAAAATTCTTCAGCTCTATCCCAAAGCTAGAACGTTTGAAAACGATTTCATGGAAGTTCGGACACGTTTCTCGAGCAGCAAATCATAAGTTCCCGAAACACTCTCTTTACGGTAAATTCCTGTCCTCTGATTGGCCAAATATTCCTCAGCTCTGATTGGCGGTTCCCTTCAGTTCCTACAGCTTCAGACATACACATGCACACATCTAACATTGTAGCCAAAGGCAAAGGCAAGTATTCCTACGAATATGGCGTATTTATTTAAATTACGCCATACAACTACTGTAGATACATTATTCATTTTACTCCCAATGAATAACTCTTTTTTTTCACTTTATTTCCAAAAAATAAAATTTTCAAGTCATAACTTGATCTGGAATATGTAGAGTATAGGGTTTTCACTCCAACACAGTTGAAGATTGCATGTCACATACAACCATCAATCAGAGTTGAGAATGAATCAGCCAATGAGGCACCAGATATTTCCTGCAAAATACATATGGTGAGATGGTTCTTGTTTTATGAGCTGCCATTCATGGACGAGTTAAATTTACGCGCGTCACTTCATTTAAACGCTCTGGCTAGGTTTTTTTTATACTTATTCATTTTTTCTTCATTGTCACGGACAAATATATTGTTTTAAACAAAGGCAAAGCAGTAAAGTAAATGCGCAGAAAGTAGGCCGGATATTGCCAAGCTATCACCTGGTCTCCCTGATCAAGGGTTTTTTTGGAAGCAGTTCGAGCCGCTTTCCTTTTTGTTTGATATTTAATGATCCAAGCACACGTGTACTGAATCCGTTTCCAGGTCAACAGGTACACCGGGAGGGGGGATGTAGAGTGAGAACTAGTATGGTGCGGTTACGTCACTTGCCACCCATACAGCGAGACAAGCCCAGACTCCCAAAGCAATGTAGGGGGAATAAGAACTCACATACTGTGTGAGAAAAGGCAGTTAAGTTCGAGTCCTACTCGTGAGTGGGCAACCTTCACTAGGCCCACCGTCCATGGTAAGACTACCACCGCCATGGCGGACGTCCTTACTTCATACGACGTCCAGTAGTCCCTTTTCATTTAAATGTCTCCTCGTCCGCTCTCCCCGGGTATTGTACCAGTTGAAAGTAAATTCCATTGTAATTGACTATTGAAATCATTCAGGAGCCAGCGAGAAACTGTTCAAACCCTGACCAAGGGAGGCGACCGCCTTTTATTACTTACGCAGACTATCGGTGGATTTGATTGATATTTCCGTGGTCTATCTGTCTGTATGTATGCCAATGCTCACCTCAGTAGCAGAGTATTGGGCTTCAATTCACAAGTAGCCACTGAACATTTACAGTGCAGTAGTTAACCCCTTGGGTGAAGAAGAATTGTTTGGTAATCTTAGTGTTCTCAGGTGCATGAGGACAGAAGAAAATATGTAAAAAATAGGCCAGACTATTGAGAGAGAGAGAGAGAGAGTGAGAGAGAGAGAGAGTGTGTGTGTGTGTGTGTAGCCAAAATGAAAATGAACCGTAACCAGAGAGAAGGATCCAATGTAGTACTGTCTGGCCAGACAAAAGGTCCCATTACTCTCTAGCGGTAGTATCTCAACGGGTGGCTGGTGCCCTGGCCAACCGACTACCTATAACAAATTATGGTAATCACTCACACTACAGGACAGTTATATAAAGAATAAGAGATTTTACCAATTTGATGTATCCTAGAAATGTTCAAGGCTGAAATTTTCTAATTAGTCAAAAAAAAAAAAAAAAAAAAAAGATAAACGATACCTATTGTCAAGCGTTACATCAACTGGTATTCATTTCCTCGTGTAAAAAGAATCTGCTTTGGATTTTGGAATGCATCCAGCCAGTCTCTCTCTCTCTCTCTCTCTCTCTCTCTCTCTCTCTCTCTCTCTCTCTCTCTCTCTCTCTCTCTCAATAAATGCAAAACTGATAAAAAAAAGTATAGCATGCTCCAGCATGTCTTTTATTTCCATGAGAGTTCATATCCATATTCATGGGCTCTTTGAAAAACAGGTGACCATCCGTCCCGATTGAAAAGTTTAGATTTTATCGAATATAGCAGGAATAGGGGACCCGTAGGAAGGGGGTAGACTGGCAAGGGAAGGGACAGGGTAGGATAGGGAGGATATTTGGAATAGGGGAAGCCTGGGGAAATATGTCATATCAGAATCAGATCTGCTCTTTGGGGGAATGTGTCTATAAACGCTTAAAGATTCATAACGGTCAATAAATATTTACTTGTCAAAGAAAAGAATGTGAAAATAGTATTTCACCTCCGGCTATATGTTTTGTGTATGACCGAGACGTAACATGTGCTCGGTAATTTATAACATATACGTATACACATATGTGTATATATATATATATATATATATATATATATATATATATATATATATATATATATATATATATATATATATATATATATATACAGTATATATTTGTGCGTTTGTAAAATATATATACGTATAAGGTACGCTCCGAAAAAAAACTTGCGAGTTTCTTTGAATTGTTTTTCAAATAGTTGTTAATCTTGGAAAACTTTTCTGGTAGCGATATTCAACATTGGCATCGCTGCGAAACTTTACCTCTCACCTTGATTAAAGCTGGAAACGTTTGCTTTGGCAAGTATTGAAACAAACATCAATACAGATTGAACGTTTCCTGGCGAAGCAGGATCCAACCTTTCTTCTTCTCCGAAAGGTTATCGAGATAGTAATCCCGGAAAAAGATACAACTTTCTCTAATAGATGTTGCTAGTTTTAATAGATATAGATAGTCGTGGAACCAGATTTATTCATTAAAGAGATATTCATGAATATTCCAGGAGTTTTGTGCTGCCCACTGTTGAGGGTAACGATAATCTTAAAGATAAGACAAATTTGAAAAATTCAGTTTTTCCTGTTTTTCTTTATTATTTACCTATTTCCTTTAAGAAGATAGTTCTATCACTTCTTACCTGGTTAAGCTCACTTTCTTCTTCCCTGTTTCCTTTTAAAGGTTTAATGGTTTAAAGGGCGCTCATGAATGGCAAGGAGCAGTGACATTGCCCTTATCAAGCTTGATAATGCCCTAAAGATTGGCTATCTATACATATGATCAGCGCCTAAGCCCCCTCTCTACCCAAGCTAGGACAAGGGATGCCAGGCAATGGCTGCTGATAACTCAGCAGATAGACCTATAGGCTCCACCAACCCCACCCCATATTAGCTCACAAGGACGGTGAGGTTGCAGTGACCAAAGGAACTAACATGTTTGAGCGGGACTCGAACCTCAGTCTGGCGATCACCAGGCAAGACGCTACTAATAAGTCACTTCTTCCGAGCTTGTCTGAAAAAAAAGAAAAAAGGTTTTGGTGCTTGTCTTTCGTCTCGAAGAAAAAATAATAGAATGAATATCTCATAAACAAACTAAAATATCAGTGACAGAATGAACATATCTTATGTTTCTATCGTGCCTTTTTCATGGAAAATGAGGGTGGACAGCACAAAAAAAAAAAGAATTTACTTTTTCTGACCTACATAGTATTTAACATTTCGGCAAATGGTCAGTGATGTGGGGAAACTTTCAGTAATGCGTTTGGGTGTGTAACGAATGTATTCCGATTACTAAAAAGATTGGTAAAAGTGTTGAAAAAAAAAAAAAAAAAAAAATTTCCCTTCATGCGTCTGATCGTAAATTTAGTATGCGTTTACTAAATCTGATTTTACATAGAGATAGAATAATTGGTAATTAAATGATCATTTCCATCATTTTATATCATATCACCGCAAACAGATCGATATTGAAAAATTGTTAGTTATGGAAATAATGTTTTTCGAATTCCGATAGCTAGGTCAGAATTTCGAAATTTAAAAAAAATGGTGTATTCCTTTGGTAGCATGTGGATGAATATAAAAATTCTATTGCTAATGACATGAATAGAATCCACTATGAATTCAGACAACCATGTATGTAGTCATCTTTCCAAAGTAGATCCCACTCTTATCTTGTCACTGCTCGTTTTTAATAGATTTTCCATGAAGTATGAACAATTTCTGGTTGGTTATACCTCGTGGTTAACAAATGGATGTATTTTTTGGGCTCAAGCCATGTCGTCCTTGTGGAAGGTTCCTTCAGTAGCTTCCTAAGGGTATATTTTACTACAGTGGATATTCCCAGAGAATTAAACTAAAGGTTATCACAGAATTCTAACTTCTGGTGGGAGTATCATAAAGGTTTCCCTCTAGGATATCGTATATCAACAGGGGACGCATATATTAACATGCCACATAGCTATCTGCATCCCATATAGAGTTAACGCTTCAATATGGAAAGGTGGCTGAGTAACTGACGAGCCGTCCCAAAGTTACTCTCATACGTGGCTACTTTTGGTACTCGAAACGTAAACAAACTGGCGCCATTGTTAAATGACGTCACGTCTGTCTTATTCCTTTCGTTGTAGTTCGTACCTGCAGCTGGCTTTTTCCCAAGTGATTTTCTTATCTGTGTTCATCTTCGCCATGTCTCAGCCTTCAGCCTCGCCTTCTTCTGGAAAGTTGAGTAAGGTCTTAGTATTGTCTAAATAAGCTCTGGCCGTAAAGTAACTTCTACTTTTCTTAAAATATTGTGCTTTGTGGCGGAGCTGTGCCAAGACCGGATGCGCCATTTTACGGCGCCGCTATTCATGTCGTATGCTTTATTTAGGTAGCCAGAACGGCCTTCTCTGGTCCTTTAACTAATTAATATCATTAGTTATTTAGCCTTCATAGCTAGGAAGTAATTATATTATGCGTTAGCGCTCATTAGGCAACCGACGTTTGTCGACCCCATACTAGATCGTTGGCCTAGCCCTTAGACTTGATAGCCTAGTGCTCATATTGCTGCATGATATAATAAGTGTTCCTAAATTAAGTTATGAAGATTTAGGCATTTTAAACATACTAGTTACTGTGCTGTACAGGTGCTTTCGCCTTCGAGGGACCATACAAGGGACCGTGTCGGTCTGTGCAACACACTCCCCTAACCTAACTCTGGGACCCTTGTATGCTTCCTAAATCCCCTTAGCTATGGGTAATTCCCTCTGGGTAGCCTTGCTTCTCCCTTATTTAATATTTGGGAGAATCTTGCCTTTCACCCAGAGTATTTATCGCTCCTCTCAGCCCACCCTAAGTGAATGAATCCCCCTTAGGGTCGTGTCTGAGACCATAGGAAGGGCTCTGCTCTTCCCCAGTTTGTACTTGGTTGGGACACCCCTTCCTCCCTGCAACCTAGCGACGTGTCTTTCCAGTCCTCCCTAACCTAGGAGAATGGTTCTCCTGGTTTAGGTTAGGCTCTGGGGGAGATTCTTCTTTATTATAGTTTAGGACAGCACACCAGTGCTGTACCTGATCAGGGCTAACCTATCCTAGGTTGGGGAGTGTTCTCCCCTGCCTTGGTGGCCTAACTCTTACAGAGTCTCTCCACACTAGAAAGACCCCTACTCCCCTCCCCTCTCTATCCCTTTCGTGTAGGCCTGCCTACACATCCCTGTCCGCTCCTCTGCTGAGCTGGCCGCTCTGGTACACTTCCCCTTCATAGTGAACTACGGGGGTTGTTTCCAGCAGCTGTCCTGCCGGTGGAGGATTCCCCCTCTTTGAGTGCTCTCTGTCCCTCCCTTGGGTTACCTCAGGCTCCCGGCCGTCTGCCGGCTCCCTGCCGCCGGATGATAAGAGTATCCACACCTATCATGAGCGCACTCCCTCCGGAGGGAAGCCGGTGGGGTATAGGATATTACCCTTCCCTTCCCTCCTTACCTTTCTCTCTCTCTATTATGGTGCCGGTCCCTTGCCGCCTCTACTGCCGGCGATAGCTGCCGCCACCTCAGGTGACCTCTATTCATAAGATAATACCTCCCTACTAGGGTGACAGCCTGCCGACTGCCGGAGGCTGCCGCCCTCTGCCGGCATACCACCGACGTCCCGGGTATATTCCCCATACATTTCCCCTACGATTACCTGCCGCCCCCTTATCTACGGACATTGATTGCCGACATTCTAGGTATCTGCCCTATTTATCTTTTGAGTTGAACTATGGTTCACCATACCGTCAGCCCGCCGGCTGCCAGAGCCCGCCGCCCTGCCGGCGACCCTTCGCTGTGCCGCCGGTCGCCCCCTTGGTGTCTTCCATCTCGGTCGCTCAGTGTGTTCTCCTAGATGATTTCACCTTGCAGGACCCGTCTCGGGCTTGCCCCCGGTCTGCCGGCACCACCCTATGAGGCCCTAAAGGACATGCACCCCTTCCACGGCTGCCGGCACCATGCCGGAAGTCAATCCGATGCAGCTGGATAGCCTGGCCACCTTCCTGTTGATATTGTTATACCTTCTGATATAGTGACTATGCTGTAAGGTTGCACGGTACAACATTTCCAGCATACTCTGTGCTTCTCATTGCAGTCTCTTGCCGGAACCTACCTATTACCAAGGGGGTTTATCCTATTTTCCCCCTCTCCCTCACTAGGTTCTGAGTGGTCTCGGATCCTTTTCTACTCTATGGACAATTCCTTTAAAAGGAGGCCTATCTTGGCTCATCCATACGGAGTTCTCACTCCTTTAGAACCTTCGGGTCCTAAGGAATTGCCTACAGATAAGGTTGCGGTAACCGGCTGGACGGGATTCACCTATGTGTCTACCTACTTCCTTTCCTGCTCATTTATCCTGAGCATATGATTTATATGCTATACTACAGATCAAGTTATTCCTAATCCTAGAGTAATGTAAGTCATACCTATACCTTCCATGTACTCATGATCTCTTTCTTTTACAGGAGGACTATATGAAGTGTGAGAGCTCCTTCTGCGGAGTTAAACGCCCGGACTTCTACGGGCACAAGGCGTGCCGGACCCACTCCCCCTGAGTCGCCAAGAGAGGCGACCTTAAATACTGGGATCCGCAGAACTGTCCGATCTGCAAAAGTCTCCTAGATGACACGTTCAACAACCCTCCTTCCACGGAGGTAAGGGACACTGCTAGAGAGAAACTGCGCAAATGGGTGCGCGGGTTCCAAAAGAACGCCTCTGGACCTTACCTTCCAAATGAAGATATGAGAGCCTTGCTTTTCCCAAAAGTATCCAAGGACTCTGTGATCCCTCAAGACCAGATTCCCACCGTCCAACTAGTGGTCGAACCCGACGTCGTTATGGCGCAGACACTCCGTACATGTCACATCGATTCCAACGAGGTGGAGCGTATGTCGGAGGTGTCCGAAGGTACGGAGAAGACCCTCATGGGCGAAGAGCTCGACTATGAGGAAGATCAGGTGGAATACCCTGATTCGGAGACTGAGGTCGCTTCAACACCCCCAGTAAAACCGGTAGTAACCGAGGAACCCGTTCCCTCTACCTCCACCGCCTCAGAAACGTTACCATCCACCACCCAAGAGGTCTTCCGGATGCTGGAGGCCCTTATGGAGTAGAAGCTCAGGGAGACTCAGGAGCAGTTCCGGACTACTCTCATCGGCTTCAAACAACCGAAGAAGATCTCGGTAAAGGACCTCCCTCACTGCTCGGAGTCTAACCCATGGAGGTACGCCGAGCATATGCCAATCACGACTGGCAAGACCTTCATAAACGACAAGATTGGTTCTGTCCTCCTAGAAGAAGTGGAATTCTTCCCGAATTTTGGGGCGTATCTGGACTGTTACGTCCGACTCAGGTCTGAACCAGCCTCAAAAGAAGAGACCGAACCAAAGGAAGTGATCGTGTTTGATCTCGTGAAGGCCCAAGCCATGCTGGCTCACTCAATGAAGAGTCGCGGTTTCACCAACTCCAAGATGCCAGCACTGAGCAAAAAGCATCCGTTCTTTATTGCTCCAGCTACTGCGACCTTCCCCTTTGTAGAAAAGGCCTTCCAAGCGGTCATGAAGGCGGTGAAAGAAGGTAAACCTTGCCCTGCACTGGAGGATTGCAGACCCTTCTCTCTCACTCTTCCCCCCGATGATAGGTACTGCAAAGATATCCAGTTCACCTTTACGGTTGGGAAGTTGGAACCTGATGTGGCTGGTCGCCAGTTCAACGAGGACCTCCCACGACTGAAGGACCATCTCCTTCGTCGGGAACAGGACACCAAGGAGAGACTTACCGCTTCTCTGTCACATCAGATACAGCTAGAAGTCATGGCCGGGGACACTAGGGTCCCAGACTTGTGATAGGTCCTAGCGAAGTCACACCTAGCAACTATGACAAAGGACCTGTATGGCTTTGTTAAGGCTCGCAGAGCCTGTAGAGAGTTCGTGTTCGTCAATGCGACGGTGAAACACGAACCCCAGAGACTGATTTCCTCCAACATCTGGGGTAAACATATCTTCCCGTCAGCCTTGGTGAAAGAGATAGCGGACAAAGCCACCACGGAGAACCGGAACCTTCTCCACAAGTGGGGCATGTCCCGAAAGAGGAAGTCCTCTCAGGACGAAGGCCCTCAGCCTAAGAGGAAACCCTCCAAGCCTAGGCCCCAGCAACGTCAACCAAGACGCCAGTTTCCGGCTCCCGATGCTCCCCAAGTGGTTGCACAACCACAGCAGACCATTCAAATGGTCCCCCAACCGGTGGTGTCGCAGTCACCGGTCTTCACCCGTGCCTACGAGCAACATTCCACTACCTTTCGTCCTAGAGGTAGAGGCATCGGCAGAGGCTCCGGCAGAGATTTTTCTCGCCGCCCCTCCTGAGGCCGAGGGGGAAGGGGAGCTAGCGGCCGAGGTGGCAAACCCTCGGGACACCAGAAGCAATGAAGTGCTTCCGGTGGGAGGAAGACTCCGCCAATTCCAGGATCGTTGTACCTTCGATCCTTGGACACACAGCATCATCAAGAACGGACTGGGCTGGAGCTGGTCTCAACCACCCCCATCCTTCCAGCATTCTTCCAACCGTGAACCCCCCTCTTGGAAGATTATGTCCTAGAACTCTTGAAAAAGAAGGTGATCAAGAGGGTAAAGTCAACCAGGTTCCAAGGAAGATTGTTTTCTGTTCCCAAGAAAGACTCAGACAAACTCAGAGTCATTCTCAACTTGTCCCCTCTCAACAAGTTCATTGCGAACAACAAATTCAAGATGCTGACTCTTCAACAAATAAAGGCCCTACTGCCTCACAAGGCCTACACGGTCTCCATAAACCTGGCGGATGCCTACTGGTACGTTCCAATGAACCACTATGCTTCCTCCTACCCAGGATTTTGACTCCAAAGGAAACGTTACGCCTTTAGGGCCATGACCTTCGGGTTCAACGTGGCTCCAAGAATCTTCACCAAGCTGGCAGACGCAATCGTCCTACAGCTACGTGTTCAGGACGTCCAAGTGATGGCCTACCTAGACGACTGGCTAGTCTGGTCGACATCGCCCGAAGATTGTCTGCGAGCCTGCAACAAAGTCACCCAGTTCCTGGAACTTCTGGGTTTCTAGATAAACACCGAGAAATCTCGCCTCACTCCAGCTCAGAAGTTCCAATGGTTAGGAATCCATTGGGACCTTCAGTCACACCGCCTTTCCATCCCACTGAAGAAAAGGAAGGAAATAGAAGGGTCTGGCAGGAGGCTTCTAAAATCCAAATGGATCTCAAGACGCCAACAGGAACAAGTTCTCGGCTCCCTACAGTTCGCCTCAGTGACAAACCCAGTGCTACGCGCACAGCTAAAGGATGCCGCGGGAGTCTGGAGACGTTTCGCATCCATTGCTCAAAATGACCTCAAGAGACGGCTTCCAAACAGACTTCGCTCACTTCTAAAGCCGTGGTCGGAAGCAAAGGCTCTGAAAAGGTCCATCCCTGTTCAACACCCGCCTCCATCGATCAACATCCACACGGACGCCTCTCTGGAGGGTTGGGGAGGTCACTCCCACCAACAGAAGGTTCAAGGAACATGGTCTTCCCTGTTCAAGATGTTTCACATCAACATCTTGGAGGCCATGGCTGTTCTTCTCACCCTGAAGAAACTTTCCCCGCCTCCCTCAATCCACATCCGTCTGACTCTGGACAGCTCGGTGGTAGTCAAATGTCTCAATGGCCAGGGCTCGAGATCGCCCCAGATAAATCAGGTGCTTCTACCCATCTTCCGTCTGGCGGACAGGAAGAAATGGCACTTGTCTGCAGTTCACCTACAAGAATTCCGCAACGTGACAGCGGACACTCTATCAAGGACAAACCCCATAGAGTCGGAATGATCCTTAGACGCAAAATCATTCTCCTTCATCTCTCGCCAAGTCCCGGAACTTCAGATCGACCTCTTCGCGACGAGCGACAACAATCAACTTCCTCGATATGTGGCCCCTTACGAGGACCCCAATGCAGAAGCAGTGGATGCCATGTCCCTGGACTGGAACAGATGGTCCAAGATCTACCTGTTCCCTCCACCCAACCTTCTGCTGAAAGTCCTTTCCATATTGAGAACCTTCAAAGGGACAGCGGCCCTAGTGGTTCCCAAATGGCCCTAGAGCAATTGGTATCCCCTGGTCCTGGAGCTGCAGCCCAAGCTGATCCCCCTGCCGGGCCTAGTTCTCTCTCAACAGGTACAGAAGTCGACTGTCTTCGCTTCATCACTGAAAGTCAAGGATCTTCATCTAATGATTTTCTCTCCCTAGCCGTGAAGAAAAGATTTGGGATCTCGAAGAATAGTTTAGACTTCCTCGAGGAGTACAAAACAGAGTCTACCAGAAGGCAATACAAATCTTCTTGGAGAAAATGGGTTTGCTTCGTCAAGGCAAAAAATCCTACGGAAATCACCATTGATTTTTGCATGTCCTTCTTCATTCACCTTCATGGACAAGGCTTAGCGGCCATTATGATTTCCACTTGTAAATCGGCCTTGACTAGACCACTCCTATACGCCTTCCAGATTGATTTGTCCAGCGAAATCTTCAATAAACTACCAAAGGCATGCGCCAGACTACGTCCAGCACCTCCACCAAAACCTATCTCCTGGTCCCTGGATAAGGTGCTCCATTTTGCCTCTAGTCTGGACAACGATTCTTGCCCTCTGAAAGACCTGACTCAAAAAGTTATTTTCCTTTTTGCTCTCGCCTCGGGAGCCCGAGTCAGTGAAATATTGGCATTATCAAGAGAAGAGGACCAAATATAGTTCGCCGACACGGGGGAACTTACCCTCTTCCCCAACCCAACGTTTCTCGCAAAGAATGAACTACCCACCAAGAGATGGGGCCCTTGGAGAATCTGCCCCCTGAAGGAAGATGTCTTTCTATGCCCAGTGGAGAGTCTTAAGGTCTATCTTCGAAGAACTTCAGACTTCGGTGGAGTACAACTCTTCAAAGGAGAAACCTCGGGTAGTGACCTGCACTGAAACAATTACGAGCGAAAATCACCTACTTCATTCGCAGAGCGGATCCTGACAGTACACCTGCAGGTCATGATCCTAGGAAAGTCGCCTCTTCCCTGAATTTCTTTCAAGGAATGGATTTCGAAAGCCTCAGGAGTTTTACGGGCGGGAAATCATCGCGCGTGTTCTTCAAGCACTATACGAAAAAGGTGCACGAAGTGAAACGATTTGTGGTAGCCGCAGGTAGTGTAATGAAACCTGCTGCTTAAATTTCCATAGAACAGTGAGTTATTTCGGGACTCTAACTCTACGGGTGCCTGTGTTGACCCTATCGTGATACATAGTGATTCAATGGACACTTAGTGTTTCTAATAGACTGTTCTTCATCAAGGTGAAATGTCATAGAATTTTTGCATGTGTGCCACATGCTCTCGAGCATGGAGTGTTAATTGAACTCTAAAAGACTGGCGTTCCCCTATGAACTTGTGTTTAAAAGCAATTTTTTTTTCCTTTTCAGACTCAAGATCACCATCTCTTCAGTAATTCTATGTGCATTATTTTTTATTATTGTAAATAAATTCTATAATCATTATCGTAATTAATTTCTATAATTACTTGTAAACTTAGAAATAAAATGTCTATTTTCTTTACCATGTGCGTCTCGTTTCGCTCCTATTCTTTATTAAGAAATATATGATTGTTATAGTTTCATTTACCCCCTTTCCTTTAATGATAATGAGAATGATATAAGTATATTATATTGTATACTCACCTAATGACTTAATAATGTTCCTACACGAATATGAACCTTCGATCTGTCTCCGAGACCGGCATGATCTCTCCACCAGGTGAGTAGTTCTTTAACCGATCACTTTGAGATATCCCTCTTGTCCACCAGGACTCCCCTTCCAGGGAGGCAGGAAGCCAGAACACCATAGAACCTCTGGTAAGGACATCTACTAAGAATGTCACAGTCTCCACGGTCGCCAGACCATAGGAATATTGTTCGAAGACCTAGGCACTTGGATTGGGGAAAAATCCACGATACATTAATTCTCTGGTACACTTCCATCAGGAGGACATGGCTTGAGCCGAAAAACGGATTTTGAACGAAGCGAAAAATCAATTTTTGGGTGAGATAGCCATGTCGTCCTGATGGACCCACCCATCTGTTCCAGTTCAGCCTTCCAGGCCCCTCCCTGACATACTGTATCGCAGAGATTGGTAGAAACTGAACGCCGCAATAAGACGGACGTGACGTCATTTAACAATGGCGGCCGTTTGTTTACGTCACGAGTACCAAAAGTAGCCACGTATGAGAGTAACTTTGGAACGGCTCCTCAGTTACTCAGCCACCTTTCCATATTGAAGCGTTAACTCTATATGTGGTGCAGATAGCTATGTGGCGTGTTAATACATGCGTCCCCTGTTGATATACGATATCCTAGAGGGAAACCTTTAGGGTACTCGCACCAGAAGTAAGAATTCTGTGATAACCTTTAGTTTAATTCTCTGGGAATATCCACTGTAGTCAATAATACCCTTAGGAAGCTACTGAAGGAACCTTCCATCAGGATGACATGGCTATCTCACCCAAAAATAGATTTTTCGCTTCGCTCAAAATCCGTTTTCTCTGCTTCAGCTCCATGAAGACACGGTTCGCTGGATAGATTCTCATAGCTAAAGATTTGGTTAGGTTGAGGTAGGTTAGGTTAGGTTGGTTCTTTGTGGTGGGGTAAGTTAGGTTAGGTTAGGTTAGGTTAGGATAGGATAGGTTAGGTTAAGTTAGTGCATAAGATATCCCATCATCCTGTCATCTTTGTTTCATTTTGTTGTACTTTGAATGTGGATTCTTAGAAGCGTTATCATTGTGTTTTCTCTATCTGTCAACGTCTCCATATCCGTCCACTATCTCCAATGCATTCAGGACATAGTTTATACCTTATACAATGTTCAATAAAGGTAATTGCTCTAGTGGTATTAATATATTTCCTACAAGAATTCCTTATTTATGTGATTGTTTTAGTCATTTTTTTTTCTATTTATTCTGTCTCGTCAGCTTTTTCGTCTGTGACGGGCCGTGAGAGGGTTGTGAACTCAAATGCAGGATGCAATCAACTGAGTTGTTTATTAAGGAACACTCTCCTTTATATACAAAACCTCAAGGCAACAGGACATAACATGTTCGAGAGACAGACAATATTACAGAGCAAAACCGGAGACATGATCATTCAGGTTCTTTTTAGTGCGAAGAAAGAGCGCAGATACAAGCATAATATATACAAAATAATTATGTACAATTGTGTGACACACGGTTGGTACATGGCTCCCCCCCAAAAAATGACATACTGTACATGTTAAATAGGGCACCCTGATCTAGAGAGGCAAACTGTAGGCGGGTCATCTGGCAGAAGATAAGCAGGTTTTAGACGATCAATGGAGACCCAGTCTTCTTTGCCGCGAATGTTTAGTAGGAATGCTTTCGGACTGCGTCGGATCACAAGGAAACGGCCCGTGTAAGGGGGCGTTAGTGGTGGCTTGCTGGTGTCGTTGCGCAGGAAGACATGCATTGCAGAGTGCAAGTCCGTTGGTATGTGATGCTTCGCTGGGGGCTCGTAAGTCTGGCGGCATGGAGTAAATTTCCCACGACGTGACGTATGCGCTGGAGATCGTCGGAGGAGGTTGTAGAAGGAAAAAATTCGGCAGGGACGACCAACGGGTCGCCATGCACCATTTCAGCTGCCGAGACGTCGAGGGCGTCTTTAGGAGTGGTCCTTAGTCCCAGGAGGACCCAGGGAAGCTGAGTAAACCAGTTGTAATCCCTGCAGCGGGACATCAAAGCTGCTTTGAGGGTGCGATGAAAACGTTCAACCATTCCATTGGCAGCGGGGTTGTAGTCCGTTGTCTGATGTAGGGTGATGCCCAGGAGATTCGCTAATGACATCCAAAATTGAGAGGTGAAAGTGGTTCCCCTGTCAGAAGTAATATGCTCAGGGATACCGAATCTTGAAATCCATCCAGAGAGTAAGGCAGATGTACATGAGGCGGACGTTGCAGTTTCCATGGGAATGACTTCAGGCCAACGAGTGGAGCGGTCGATGACGGTAAACAGGTAACGATGTCCTTGTGATGTGGGTAGGGGGCCTACAACGTCGACGTGAATGTGTGCGAAACGACGCTGAGGTTGAGGAAAGGTGCCCACTCCTGAATCCGTGTGTCGATGTACTTTGGAAGTTTGGCAAGAAGTACAGGCGCGGACCCAATCCTTAGCATCCTTAGAAATGCTGTGCCAAATGAACTTTGCCTTCAGCAGCTGTGCAGGGATGTGAAAGGCCGTGAATGAAATCAAACACTTGTCGGCGCATGGGAGCAGGAATCCAAGACCGCGGTCTACCAGTACTGACGTCACAGAGGAGGGTGGTGTCGGAGTCTTCGAGGGGAAAGTCTTCCCAACGGAGGGACGTGCAGGATGTCCTACAAGCTGGATACTCTGGATCCTGTCGTTGGGCTGCAGCCAGGGCGTTGTAATCCAATTCCAGTTGAACGGCAGCCAACGTGTTTCTTGACAGGGCATCGGCAACGGGATTCATTTTCCCAGGGACGTATTGGAGGGTGCAATTGTATTCAGCCACGGCGGAGAGATGTCGGCGTTGACGGGCGGACCAGGCGTCAGACTGTCGAGTGAAGGCGTGCACCAGAGGCATGTGGTCTGTGCGAATGACGAAGGGCGTACCTTATAAGAAATGGCGAAAGTGACGGACAGCCAAGTGCACCGCCAGAAATTCTCGATCGAAGGTAGAATAACCCAATTCTGCCTTGGACAGTTTTCTGCTGAAGAAGGCCAATGGGCGGGGCGAGCCTTTGACCACCTGCTCGAGTACTGCACCAATAGCGACGTCGCTGGCATCGGTGGAGAGATTGAGAGGGGCGTGTGGGATAGGAAAACTGAGAGCCGCAGCAGTTGATAGGGCCTTCTTTGCATTGCAGAAGGCTGCTTCTTGAAGGGGACCCCACTTCAGGTCCTTTGGCTTGCCCTTGAGGGAGGCGTAGAGGGGAGCAAGAGTGGCGGCAATGGCTGGCAGAAAACGGTGATAATAGTTGACCATGCCCAAGAATTCCTGCAGAGCTTTGACGGTCGAGGGCGCGGGGAAGTTCTGAACGGCTGCTACCTTCTCAGGGAGGGGATGGACTCCTTCAGGAGTGATACGGTGCCCTAAGAACGACGCTTCGTTGGCGCCAAAGGTACACTTGTCGTACCGGACTACAAGGCCGTTTTGTTGCAGGCGGTCGAGCACGATGCGCAGGTGACAGAGGTGTTCCTCTTTTGAGGAGGAGAACACAAGTATGTCGTCCACATAACATACACAGAAAGGGAGGTCCCCTAAGATGCCATCCATGAGACGTTGAAACGTTGCCCCAGCATTACGAAGGCCAAAACAGGAGTAATTGAAGGTGTATGTACCAAACGGAGTGGTGATGGCGGTCTTGGGGATGTCTTCTGGGTTCATAGGCACCTGATAATACCCCTTCAGGAGGTCGAGGGTAGAGAAAACCTTCGCTTTGTGCAGGTAGGAGGTCACGTCGGCAATGTTTGGGAGGGGGTAGTGATTCGGTTCTGTTTGCATGTTCAGGCGCCTGTAATCCCCGCACGGACGGAGGGAGCCGTCTTTCTTCAGAACGATGTGTAAGGGTGACGACCATGGGCTGGAGGCATTTTGGCAAAGGCCCATTTCTTCAATTTTGGCGAACGTCTGTTTGGCGGCTGCCAATCGTTCCGGTGCCAGACGTCTGAATTTTGCGAAGACTGGGGGTCCCGTCGTCTTGATATGGTGATAAATACCGTGCTTGGCAGGAACCGTGGGCGTTTGGTGAAGTTCTGGACAAAAAAACTTCCGGGTACGATGTGAGGAGGTGGGCATAGGCATCAGTGGGTGCGCTGATGTGGAGAGCGAGGTTAGAGGGGGCGGGTTGAAGAGGTGTCGACAAGTACGAGTCTGCGTTGACCAATCGTCGGTGGGCGACATCGACCAGAAGGTGGAAATGAGAGAGGAAATCCACACCGAGGATTGGCATTGTGACGTCAGCAACGAGAAACTTCCAATTGAATTTACCGTTTCCGAACGATAATGTGAGGTTCTCGTAACCGTAGGTGGGTATCGTAGATCCGTTGGCAGCTACCAAGCGGACGTCGGCAGATGTAGACAGACTATGTCGTGCCTTGAAGAGTTTCCTTGGCAAAAGAGAATGACAAGCACCTGTGTCTACCAAAAATCGCACGCCCGTTCCTGCATCCTGTAAAAAGAAAAGATTAGAGACATGGGAGACCACCGCAACAAGCGATGGCCTACTTACACGTTTTTTTGGCCACTGACAAGCCTTGGCACATTTCTTCGCGGTTGCCCCGAATCTGAAGTGGTAGTAGCCAAACTGCGGCGGATGGGAGGTAGTAAGTGGCTGTAGAAGTCGTTCGTTGGGGCGCGAGCGATTGGTGGGTGGTGGGCGGCTTTGTCGCCGCTTCGGCACGTCACGGGGTAGGCGTGTATGTCCTACGGCATTCATGTCAGCTTCGCTTGACGTTGAATAGGCATCCTCGTCGTCAGGGGTGGAGGCGTTGATGGAGGTCTTGAAGTGGTTGTCCATAATTGCGTCGGCTTTGGTCATCAAGTCCTTTATGGGTAAACTATCGACATCGGGTATGGCAGCGCGTACAGGTTCGGGTAAACGGCGTATCCAAATGGCACAAAGTAAGTTCACCTCACGAGGAGAGCCGTCTGCGGCAGGTTGAAGGCGAGCGATACTGGTCATCTCCTTGAGGGCAAGCGAAACCCTTTGGTCCCTCAACGGTTGTTGCGAGAGCTTGAAAAGCTTTGCTATACGGGCGGCTGGCGACGGCGAGTACTGCTGCAGAAGGTATGTTTTGAGGACGTCATACGCTATTGGGGTGTCTCCTTGTTCACAAAGCCAGTTGGATATTTCTGGGAAGGTGTCCTCGGGTATCGCCGCGAGAACATAATCCGCTTTGGTGTTTGAGCGAGTCACGCCCCTGATACGAAACTGGACTTCTGCGCGCTGAAACCAAGCAAACGCCTCTCCGCTGGCAAATGATGAAAGTTTGAATGGAGCGGCCGCAGCACCAACTGCCGTAGAGTCCGTCATAGTACCAACGATGAAAGGGCGAGGGGGTGGGGGTGGAAGGCGGTGGGAGCGAGTCGACTTCCGGGGTCACCGATGTGACGGGCCGTGAGAGGGTTGTGAACTCAAAGGCAGGATGCAATCAACTGAGTTGTTTATTAAGAAACACTCTCCTTTATATACAAAACCTCAAGGCAACAGGACATAAAATGTTCGAGAGACAGACAATATTACAAAGCAAAACCGGAGACATGATCATTCAGGTTCTTTTTAGTGCGAGGGAAGAGCGCAGATACAAGCATAATATATACAAAATAATTATGTACAATTGTGTGACACACGGTTGGTACACGTCACACCTGCCTTCATCAAATGATTAGAACTAACAATTCATGTTATTTAACTTCACAATCCCAAAATAGTTATGGATTCACTTTAAAAGACGATTAATTCGTTTATAAAAATAGCATTATTTTAAAAAATACAAGAAAAATAAAAATCAAAATATATCATCAGTTGATGGATTCTCAAAAAAATTAAGATAAGAAAGGGAAATATGTATATACACATCACTCATATATATATATATATATATATATATATATATATATATATATATATATATATATATATATGTATATATATATATTTATATATATATATGTATATATATATATATATATATATATATATATATATATATATATATATATATATATATATATATATATATATATATATACATATATATAAATATATATATATATATATATATATATATATATATATATATATATATATATTTATATATATATATATATACATATATATATATATATATATATATATATATATATATATATATATATATATATATATATATATAGGTATATAATATATATACACACAAGTGTATATATATATATATATATATATATATATATATATATATATATATATATATATATATATATATATATATATATATATATATATATATATATATGTATATATATATATATATATATATATATATATATATATATATATATATATATATATATATATATATATATATATATATATATATACAAACACAAGTACATATATGCATATGTACAAAACATGAGTGTGTGTTTACGATAAGCGAAAGAAGTACAGTATTGAAAATGAATGACGAAATGTGTGTTAAGGTGTTCGATGCACTACTGGTGAGTTTTGTGTGAGGTTTACGATTAACGTTGCATTATAAATTTAAATATGAGAATGACGTTTATTGATATTGTTCCTTTAGCTCGGTTAGGAGTCAAGACTATATATATATATATATATATATATATATATATATATATATATATATATATATATATATATATATATATATATATATATATTTTTTTTTTTTTTTCTGGTTCCTTCATTAGTAGCTTCCTAGGTATATTTGACTACAGTGACATATCCCAGAGAATGTACCAAAGGTATCCAGAATTCTAAGTCCTGGAGCGAATATCCCTTAAAATTTTAAAAGGGATATCGCGTATATCAGAGGCCGTATTCTTGACACGTCTCATAACTATCTACACCCCCAATAGCATTTTCGCTTCGAGAGGGAAAGTGGCAAGAATATAGGAGAGTCGTTAAAGAGGCGATGTTCTCGACATTCCTACTGTGCTGTAAATATTGCGCCGAATTGCCACCGCGAGGCGCCACCAAGCCATTCTTTCGTTTGTAGTTTTGCTGACCGGTGTTATCCCATGTTATCTCTCGCTATTTTGGAAGTATTTCGTCGCTATGATGCCTTCACCAGTATCATCAGCTTCTGGAAAATTTAAGTAATATCTTTGGATTGTGTAAATGTAAGCTCTTGCCAGTTTTACTCTTTGATTGAGATCGTAATTAACGTAACAAGAGCTGTTGCCAGCCGGATGGCGTCATGGACGCACTCGTTCTTCTTGTTCATTTAGTTAGCAAGAACGATTTCCCGGCATTACCTCGCTTTAATAACTTTTGCTATTTAGATATTTAGCTAGGGAATTTTATATTATGTCATTGTTGTCGTGGATTTGGCTAATTGATCGAGCCTCATGAGTGCTAGGCTTCCTACCCTAGGCACCTACACACTTCATGCATGATATAACCTTCCTAGTTAAGTTTTATTGAAGCTCAGGCAATATTTTATACAATTAAGATATTACTGCATAACCTTTTCCTCTTCCAAGATAGTATACAAGCTTTAGTATACTTTCTTACAAGTCCCTCATTGCTCTTGTATTGTCTTTTAAGGGGAGACTGACACCTTCTATACCTTTTAAGTCGATACTATCTCTACGAGATCTAAGAGCAATTCCCCTTCCCTCTGATCAGCTTAGGCTACCCCCAGTTAACTTTGCTGCGAACTGTGTTCTGGCAAATTTACTGGGGTGTTTCGTCTCTTTCTCTTAACCACTGACACGGTTTTGAGCTGAGAACGGATAATCAGAGTAAAGTCTGTGTTAGGCATCCTACTGTCTTGGTGAAATGGCTTTCCAAGTCAGGTTAGGTTGCCATTCAGGAGGCTAGTCCTCCCTAGGCCATATTGGAGGCTCTTGTATATCAATTTCCTCCTTCCTCGGTCTGGCAGACAGTCCTGTACTAGCAGACCTTAGTATGAAGAAACGATTTTTTCCTTACTTTAGATCTCTGGTACGAGATTCTATTCTCTAGTAAGTTTGTGTTCTATGGCCGCTCTCACTTATCTAACCTAACCCGGGGAAACGATTTCTTCTACCTGAAGTTACTTTATGAGATCAGAATCCTTCAAGTTAGGTAATGCTCTAGGGTTTTACCTTACTTATAGGACTTTTACCCCTTCCCCACTGTCTCTTTTGTGTTGGATGAACCATCACCCTTCTGGCCATTGTTCTACATTTGACCCTACGGGTAATCTATAGAATTGGCCTGAGGTTCCCTGTCTGCTGCCGGATGGCTGGCTGCCGGCAGATACCCTCATATCATTGAGTGAGCTCTCCAGTCCTCCCTTGGACTGCCCGCCATACCCCATATGAATGGGATATGGTTGAGTGGAAGCCCGCATATAATTCCCCCTTCCACTTGCACCCTCTTTCGGGATGTAACCCGGCAAGGCTGAACCTTTGCCGTCCCCCATCCTCTCTTTCTCTCTGCCTTTCCATTTACTGGGCCGGCAGCTGGCAGCTAGTAGCTGTCGTCGGCCATGTTGGGTGTCTGTCGGCCGGCAGTTACTCTGCCGCCACTTGCTGTGGGTGTCGCTGATCGACAACCCAACGACAATGAACATACTGTGACCGGCTGCCGGCAACTCCGTTGCCGGCCGCCAGCCGGCCACCCAAAATTTATATGTTGCCGCCGGTTGCCGCCGGGTCCTACTTGATAGAGGGATCCTTCGGCTGACGGCAGGCAGAGCGGCAACTGCTGACCTGCCGCCCACTACTTTGAAGACAGTATCTGTTTCAAATAGCCCAGTATAGGCCCGACATATGTCGGCTAGGCCGGCATATGTCGGCAGGCCCGGCATGTGCGGGCGGGCCCGGCAGATGCCGGCGAGCCCGGCAATACTGGCGACATGCCGCCGCCAATCATTGCTGTAGTCCAAAAAGTTTTTTCCAACCTACAAGGTGCTTCATGGACAGCCTATTGTGAGACCATCACATATAAGAGAAGTATTCTCTCTTCCACTTAATGGTTATAAACCATTAACTTACCCCAATATTGAACCTGGGACATTGTGTTATGAAGACACTTTATATCAAATGATATTATCTTCCCATTCAAAATTCTTTAAGAATTTATTGTTCAATATTGGAGGAGGTCATAGCAATGGGCTGGACAGGAAACACAAGTAGGTGTCTTTCCTATTTCTAGCTTACTCTATCCAAGCTAATATTTAAAAAAAAAATGTATGCGGAAATCTAAGAATTTCACCGAATACTTATATGCTTTTCTTTCTTTACAGAAGGAGCATCCCTAGTGCGGGAACAGCTTTTGTAAGGTCCGTAGCAAGAACTTCTACGGCCATGACGTGTGCAGGGTCCATGCTCACTACGCAGTCACCAAAGGGGACCTCAAATACTGGGACCCACAGGTATGTACTGTTTGTAACAAATTGGTAAAAGAGGCTTTTGATGATCAAAAGTCTACTGAGTCAAGGGATGCAGCAAGGGACGCGCTGCGAAAATGGGTTAGAGGTTTTCAGAAGAACACCTCTGGCCCATACCTTCCTAAAATCATTCCCCAGACTCAATCTGAGATTCCCCTTGTTCAGATTTCGGTAGAATCTTATGTATCGGACGCTTGAAGGGCATCCAATTAGATGACAACATGTCGGTTGTCTCAGAGGAAACTGAGATCAATCTCCTTGTTGAAGAACTGGAGCAGGAGGATGATGTACCTCCTGCGGCCGGAATCGATAAGACCGATACGATTTCGGTATCATCAGCCGCAGTGATGAACCGGTGCCTTCGACTTCATCTACTGCACCCCAGTTAGATTCCATCACAAGTACGTTGCACTCGCTGCTGTCTATGGTGCAGGACATTCAGAAGAAATCGTCCGAAAAAGAAGCTTCTTTTCGGACGGAAATGCATCAGCTGGTTGCATCACGTTTAGCCCAGAAGAAGCTAAACGACAAGGATCTCCCCGCTTTCTCTGACATTAACCCTTGGAGATATGCAGCGCATATGCCAATGTCAGGGGGGAAGATCTTCCTCTCGGAGAAACTGGGCACTGTACCAGTAGAGGAAATTGAGTTTTGGCCCAGAAAAGGGGCCTACCAGGATTGCTATGTCCATTTGAGGACGGAACCTACATCCAAGGAGGAAACAGAGACGAAGGAGACGATTGTCCTCGAACTCTCTAAGTCTCAGGCCTTTTATACGACAACCTTGAAAGAGAGGGCCTTTACTAGCTCCAAGGTGCCGGCTCTCAGCAAAAAGCATCCGTCCTTCATTGCTGACTCCAAACGTGCCTTCCCCTTTATGGACAAAGGGTTTAAGGCAGCCTTAAAGTCAGCCGAAGAAGGGAAACCTTGCCCTACACTGGAAGAGTGTAGACCCTTTTCCCTTGTTTTTCCATCAGATGATAAACACTGGAAGGATGTTCATAACACCTTCACAGTTGAGAAGCTGCAGGCAGATATTGCTGGGCGACAATTCGGCGAAGACCTCCCGAAGCTGTTAGAATCTCTCCTGCGTAGGGAACAAGAGACACCCCATATATGTACATGGTCTTCGCCAAATCTCATTTGGCGACAGTCACCAAGGACTTGTATAACTTTATCAAAGCCCGAAGGTCTTGTAGAGTGTTTGTGTTCGCCTCGGCTGCGGTGAGACATGAACCAAGGAAGCTCATAGCCTCCAATATCTGGGGAAAAGACCTCTTCCCAAGTGAAGTGGTCAAAAAGGTCGTGGACAAAGCCGCTACGGAGAACAGGAATCTCCTCTTCAAATTGGGCTTGTCCTTAAAAAAAAATCTTCCGCTGACGAGGGTCCCCAGCCGAAGAATAAATCAAAACGACCAAGAGTGCCCTCTCGGCCTAGAAAACAGCAACAGCTTCCCGTGGCCACGGTACCCCAGACGGTGGCAAAACCAGCCACCACCTTCCAACTGGTGCCCCAAACACTAACGACCCAGTCGCCGGTGTTCACCCCAGTCTTTGAAAGCCAGTCGACGACTTTTAGGCCGAAGTCTCGAGGTTCCTTTCGAGGATCCTCTTGACGCCCTTTCAGAGGTAGGGGTAACAAAGGTGGAAGTGGCCAAGAAGGCAAGTCCTCCAACAAGCACTCCAAGTGAGATGCTACCGGTAGGAGGGAGACTTCTCCTCTTTTGGGATCGTTGGACCTTCTATCCCTGGGCCCACAGCCTAATCAAGAATGGACTAGGTTGGAGTTGGAGCTCAACTCTACTAAACTTTCCTTGATTCTTCAATCATTCAACCCCCCTTCTGGAAGAATATGTTCAGGAACTCCTGATCAAAAGAGTTATACGGAAGGCAAAGTCCATCAGATTCCAAGGTAGGCTATTTTGTGTTCCGAAGAAGAATTTGGAAAAGCTCAGATTCATCCTGGACCTATCACCACTCAACAAGTTCATAGTGAACCACAAGTTCAGAATGCCGACGTTTTAACACATAAGGTCCCTTTTTGCCCAAACGGGCATACACAGTCTCCATAGACATGACGGATGCGTACTGGCATGTTCCAATCTACCGTCAAGTTTCCCCCTACCTAGGGCTCAAACTACAGAAAAGAAAGTTCTTTTTCAGAGCTATGCCCTTCGGTCTAAATATAGCCCCAATGGTATTCACCAAGCTTGCGAATGCAGTCATTCATCAACAACGCCTAAAAGATGATCCAGGTAGTAACCTACCTGGATGACTGGCTGGTGTGGGCAGCATCTGGGGAAGAGTGCAGGCAAGCCTCCAAGCAAGTGATCCAGTTCCTGGAACACATAGTATTCAAGATCAACTTGGAAAAGTCTCGTCTATCTCCAGCTCAAAAGTCCCAGTGGCTGCGCTTCCACTGGGACTTACAGTCACACTGCCTTTCCATTCCATCAAAGAAGAAGAAAGAGATAGCAGGATCTGTCAAGAGACTTCTTCAATCCGACAGGATATCAAGAAGGCAACAGGAGAGTGTTGGGGTCCCTCCAGTTTGCCCCAGTGACAGATCCAATTGTGAAAGCAAAATTAAAAGATGCATCAGGAGTTTGGAGAAACTACGTATCAATCGCTCGAAGAGATCTACAAAGACCAATTCCAAATCGTCTGCGGTCACTACTCAAACCATGGTCGGAAGCCAAGAGACTGAAGAGCAAGGCACCTCTGAACCCCCTCCACCGGCATTCACCGTTCACACGGACGCCTCAAAAGAGGAGTGGGGAGGTCACTCTCATCATCGGCAAGTCCAAGGAACCTGGTCTCCCCTCTTCAAGACCTTCCACATCAATCTTCTGGAAGCCATGGTGGTTCCTTCTCTCTCTGAAGAAACTGGAACTTTGCTGCTCAATCCACAGCCGTCTGGGTCTAGACAGCGAAGTTGTAATGAGATGCCTAAATCAACAAGGCTCGAGATCGCCTCACATAAGTCAAGTGATACTAGCCATCCTCCGTCTAGTGAAGAAGAGATGGCACTTGTCAGCAGTCCACCTTCAAGGGTTCCACAATGTGACAGCGGACACTCTATCCAGGGTCAACCCGATAGAGTCCGAATGGTCTCTAGACGCAAGATCATTCTCTTTCATATTACGCAAAGTCCCAGGACTGCAGATAGACCTCTTCGCAACGAGCGACCACAAGAAGCTACCCCGGTATGTAGCCCCGTACGAGGATCCTCTAGCGCAAGCGACAGACGCAATGTCCATAGATTGAAAAAGGTGGTCTAAGATCTACCTGTTCCCTCCAACCAACCTTTTGCTGAAAGTCCTTGACAAACTGAGATCCTTTCAGGGGACAGTAGCAATAGTGGCCCACAAGTGGCCCAACAGCGTTTGGTTCCCTCTGATAACGGAACTATGCCTGAAGCTGGTCCTCTTGCTGGATCCAGTTCTGACTCAGCATGTGCAGAAATTGACTGTCTCTGCTTCATCAAAGAAAACCCAGAACCTTCATCTCATGATTTTCTCGCCCTAGCGGTCAAGAAACGTTTGGGATTTCTAGAGACAGTATTAACTTCTTAGAAGAATACAAGTCAAAGTCAACAAGAAGACAATATGAGTCTTCCTGGAAGAAATGGGTGGCCTTTTTCAAGGCGAAGAATCCTGAGGAGATGCCTGCGGCTTTCTGCTTGTCCTTCTTCATCCATCTGCATGAACAAGGTTTAGCAGCTTATACGATTACTACATGTAAATTCGCCCTAGCCAGACCAATACTATATGCATTCCAGGTAGACTTCTCTAATGAAATCTTTAACAAGATTCCTAAAGCCTGCGCTAAACTTCGGCCTGCAGCTCCTCCAATGCCCATTTCCTGGTGTTTGGATTAAGTTCTTCACTTAGCTCAACCCTGAACGATGAAGATTGCCTGCTGAAAGACTTGACTCAAAAGGTGATATTCTTATTTTCACTAGCCTCAGGAGTCAGAGTTAGCGAAATAGTGGCCCTCTCGAGGGATGATGGCCACATTGAGTTCACAGACTGCGGAGAACTGAACCCTTTTCCCGATCCGAGCTTCCCACTAAAAGATGGTGTCCCTGGAGAATCTGCCCTCTGAAGGAAGAAGCATCCCTCTGCCAAGTGGAATGCCTAAAGGTCTATCTTCGTAGAACTTCAGACTTTGAGGGAGGTCAGCTTTTCAAGGGATAGACGTCTGGTTCAACATTATCCTTTAAACAGTTAAAGGCGAAAATCACCTATTTTTTACGCAGAGCGGATCCAGACAATATACCCGCAGGTCATTACCTGAGAAAAGATGCCTCGTCTCTGAATTTCTTTCAGACAATGTCGTTTGAAAGCCTTCGGGCTTATACTGGATGAAAGTCATCCAGAGTTTTCTTCAACACTATACGAAGCATTTGCAGGAAATAAAATTTTATGTGGTGGCGGCAGGCAGTATTATAGAGCCTGCCGCTTGATTACTGTGAAGAACAGTGCACTAATTGGGACTTTTAGTGAAGGGTGTACAGGATAGACTCATAAGACATATCATGTTGAGTATTGTGTTTAGTGATAACACTATAGACTCTTCTCTCTACACAGGTGGCATTAAGCATAATAAGACTGACACAAGTGCCAGGCATACTTATATGGACAGTATTCCTAGTAACAACAGAATACATAGCGAGATTTTATATTTACCTTAGAGTGGCTAATGTTCCCCTTTTCAGGTGAAACTTATTTTAATTATGGTATTACTATTTATGCTTTTATGCAGAATTGTTCTGCATAAGATGTTATTGAATATATCCATGATTTCTATTTTGTATTGAACAATAGAAGGAATCTTTGCGTCTCTTTCGCCTCAAACATTCTAGATTAAGAATAAAGTCAGAGCATCCTTGATTCTTTTAATATTTGAGAAATATTGGGGAACTAAGGTTAAGACTGTTCCAAACAAACAGGTAAGATGTGATTGTACTAAACTGTTTATTTTACTGATCTAGGTTTCCTACACGTATGTAAACCTGTCTGTCTCTTTTCAGCCAGACTTGGGAGGTATCAGTAACCTATACAGAGATATACCATCTCAGTACAAACTATACTTTATGTATATGATGACACTATATACAAACTGTTTGCTAGATTGTTCCTTGAACTCACAATTCTAGGGTTTTTTTCCTAGAGTCTACCCAGACTCTTCCCTGTAGGGGGCAGGAAGAACTGACATAGTTTATGATCAGTTAATTGATGTATAACGGTAACATCAAGTGTCTCTAGGTCTAGATGACCAAATAGGAAATATTTATCTCGAGATAACGGCAC
>NC_090736.1:33183663-33186163 GCF_036898095.1 Palaemon carinicauda
ACTTAATAAATTGCCGTAAAAACGGTAAAAATCATGGAATAAAGGTTGCCATGTATTTACCTTTTTAAAAACGGATATATTGACGTTAAGTTGGGTAAAAATTACGGTCGCCTGTATTTTACTAAAATACGGCTGAAAACAATAAATCTTTTACGGAGAATTTCCAATTAAAATTGCGTTGTTTTTAGCATTGTAGTTAATTCACATGTGAGAGGCATGCCTGGTCTATTTTTTTTTTTTTTTTATTGCTCAGAGAATTTCATATTGAGAGTTCCAAGATATTTGGAGCTCTATCCACCTTGAAGCAATACTTTAATTCTTCTGTACCTTTAATATTATATACTGGTTTAGTCTTCAGTAACTTATCGGCACTTGAATTGTTGAAAAAATGCCTAAGGTCTTTCAAATCCCGCTTCACTAATCTAGATATTGACATCCGGTACCACTATTAAATTGGTTAATTATTAATCTGAAAAAAAAAAAAAAAATGTATCATCCTTTCATAATCATCATCTCCTCCTACGCCTATTAACGCAAAGGGACTCGGTTAGATTTCGTTAGTCGTTTGTATTTTGAGCTTTTAAATCAATACTTCTCAATTCTTCATCACCAACTTCTCGCTTTATTGTCCTTAGCCATGTAGGCTTAGGTCTTCCAACTTTTCTGGTGCCTTGCAGAGCCCATTTGAAGGTTTGGTAAACTAATCTCCCTTGGGGAGTGCGAAGAGCATGCCCAAACCATCTCAAATATCATCCTTTACATTCGGATATTCCAAAAATTAATAATGCACTATACGATATATAGTCATTTATTATTGTTCAATAAAACATTGATTTCCTAAAGTTTTCTTCTCACTTGTGAAAAAATGGTGTTAAGATCTTTTTGTCAGCGTAGAATTTCAAAAGTTAAAATTAGGTACAGATGCATTTCGCAATACCAATTGTTTTATCTCCGTTTATTGTTTGTTACTTCTTTTAAATAGTTTCTTCCTTAATTCTGTATATCTTTTTTTTCCCTTTATTCAAAATAGACTGTTTTTCCTCTTGCTACACTAGGGTCTGTATCGTCTTGTTTTTCTTACTAGGGTTGCAATTCGGCTAATAATAATAATAATAATAATAATAATAATAATAATAATAATAATAATAATAATAATAATAATAATAATAATAATAATAGTAATAGTAACTATTTACCCTCGTTAACAAGTGGTTCAATTGGAGAAACTAAAGATGAGAATTTTTTTCCGTCTCTATCTTTCTCTTCAACAAGGAAATAAAATCTTATTGAAAAGTGGGAAAGCCTTAAAGCGCCAAGATACCTCTTTGTAGTATCTCTCTCTCTCTCTCTCTCTCTCTCTCTCTCTCTCTCTCTCTCTCTCTCTCTCTCTCTCTCTCTCTCTCTCTATATATATATATATATATATATATATATATATATATATATATATATATATATATATACTAAATCATCGAAAGTTAAACCCCTTGCCAGTATGATGAGAGAGAATAAATCGAATCATATTTTCCAGGAGAGGGAGTCCACCAAATGATGAATACCAAGAGATCCAGGACCCCAAGTCATCATACACATGATAATACAAAAGCCTTTCAATTATGTACGACATAGAATTTTAATCTATTCTGATCCTCACGGTTTTATACTTTGCTTTTCAATATGGCGGTTCGCAGCAACATTTTTTTTCCAACGTGGATTTTTACATTCTGCTGATTATTCCTTGGTAGATTTTGAAGGTGAATTCTTTGAAAAGGAGTTGGTTTTGTTAAATTCTTCGTCTGTTAATCTATGTGTGTATGTGGTGGTGTGTTTGTGCAAACGTTGTTGCCCTGAGGTTGTTCATGCAAACGTAAATGCCATTAAAAAGATAATGAAGATATTTCCTAATAATTTTCCATGGGCGTCTATTACCAGAATATAACCAGAAATAACTAAGAGAGAGAGAGAGAGAGAGAGAGAGAGAGAGAGAGAGAGAGAGAGAGAGAGAGAGAGAGAGAGAGAGAGAGAGAGAACACGCAAATTCAAAGTAACTGGAAAATAATAGACATTATAGATCATGCAGATCATAATTGAATTGGTATTAGTGATAGGTACCTTACAATTAACCAATAGGGAATATCATCACTTTTGGATATCAAATAACAATTCTATCATCAATATCTTGGTGCTTCTTTATATGAAAAGATGCACATTTCTAGATATTCCGTGCGAAAAATAGTCAAACTATTTCGACATAAGACAGACGGGTATTATGATAGCCTATTTTATAGCCATATGTGGATGAGATCATGTTGAGGGGTGGATGGAGATGGTTTGGGCATGCTCTTTGCACTCCCTAAGAGAGATTAGTTCACCAAACGTTCAACTGGGCACCAGACGAGTTAGAAGAGCAAAGCGTACATGGCTGAGGACTATAAAGCGTAAAGTGGGAGATTATGAATGGAGAAATATTGATTTAAAAGCTCAATATAGAGACGACTGG
>NC_090736.1:33196163-33198663 GCF_036898095.1 Palaemon carinicauda
ATTCTAAAAACCTCTTTTCGAAAAACTTGCAAATTCAGTCATTCTAAAAAACAAAAACTTTGCAAAGAAATGGTGCAAATCTATTTAGTCTAAAAATATCTTTTCAAGAACCTGTCGTAAATTCAGTTATTTTAAAAACCTCTTTCGAGAAACCATTGGAAATTCTGTTTATACTAAAAACCCTTTTCCAGAAAAAAGCGTAAAATTAGTTATTTCAAAAACATCTTTTCGAGGAACTGTTGCAAATTCTGTTATTCTGAAAAACCTTTTTCAGAAACTGTCGTAAATTTAGTTATTTAAAAAATCTCTTTTCGAGAAATTGTTGCAAATTCTTTTTTTCTAAAAACCCTTTTCCAGAAACTGTCGCAAATTTAGATATTTTAAAAACCTCTTTTCGAGAAACTGTTGCAAATTCAGTCATTTTAGAATAAAACTTTGCAAAAACTGGTGCAAATTTAGTTATTCTAAAAACCCCTTTGAAGAAACTGATGCAACTTTAGTTATTCTAAATACCTCTTTCCGAGAAACTGTTGCAAATTCCGTTATTCTAAAAAAAAAAAAAAAAAAAAAAAAAATTTGCAAGAAACTGGTGCAAATCTAGTTAGTCTAAAAATCTCTTTTCAAGAACCTGTCGTAAATTTGGCTATTTTAAAAACCTCTTTTTGGGAAACTTGCAAATTCTGTAATTCTAAAAACCCTTTTCCGGACTCTGTCGAGAAGTTAGAGTTAGTTTATAACGAAAAATCCTATATTTCGTGATGAGGAGCTTCCTCAACCTTCCAGCTTTTCTGGTGTACCATTTAAACCACAGCCTCTGGTTACCTATCCATTGAGTAATTCATAATTATAAACTATGGCTCAAGAACAAACTTGATAAAATTAATAAAATTAACGTTCATACCACTCTTTATATCTCGTACCATGCTTTTATTTTTGCTTCTCTGACGAAATATGTGTTTCTCTCTTATGTATTATGAGAAATGAATATTTCATGCGGCGCTGATTTGAAACCCTTGAGTCCATGAGGTGTTGAAGAAGGGGGACGGTTGAGCGATAATGAGATTAAAGGTAAGGGGTGCGAGGAACAATATTAGAAACAGGAAAAAAAATTACATGTATCTCTAGTGTACAGGAAAGATCAAATCTCTCTCTCTCTCTCTCTCTCTCTCTCTCTCTCTCTCTCTCTCTTCTGTATGTATATATATATATATATATATATATATATATATATATATATATATATATATATATATATATATATATATATATATATATATATATACATATGCATACTACAACAATATTTTCACGCTTAGCAGAAATCAGTCAAAAGATAACTGATACAATCTGGAATTGAAAAGATACAACAGCACTCACGGTAACAATTTCTTTACATACAAAATAGCAAATACTTGGAATAGACTTCCATCGAATATAGTAAACAGTGACACGGTAAACTAGTTCATGAATACGTTAGCAAGATCATAAGAACTCTCTAAATGTTTAAAATGAACCGCTCTACCAAAGAGCAAATGGAGTCTCCGAGGATGGACTTAAAATGTCTTTGAGACATCCAAAATCCTTGTAACTCTCTCTAGATTGTGATCTGAATTCCTTTTTTTATTTTGACAGCGACTATTTTGATAGTTTCATGCAATGTTACATATCCTTAAAATGTTTTCATGTTCCGTGATAATACCAGACTTACTCCTTTAAATATGACCCAAGATGACCCTTATATGAATACGCTTTGTGCAATTACCTTAAAAACATTGAAGTCAAATGAAATGTTTAACATCGCTTTTAACGTTTTTAAGTCAAACTGACTCTCTACTCAAATTACTTGACAAAAACTTGAGGTCTATTAAATGCCTTATGCAAAATCTGGATATTAATATATGTCACAGTCATTCAATTACCTTTTAGTGCAAGAATTTTCATAATTCTAACCATCATTTTGCCTCCAGATATCCCCATATTTTACCATCAACTAAGTATTGTAAGGTAAGCAGTTCATTCTGAGTCTTTCCTTTACGTTCCTTCTGCTCTGAGTTGTGATGTGATCTACCCAATCAAGTAGTTGAATCAGTGGAACTTCAGAGGTTCAACGTTGGTGCAATATTTTTTTTTTCTTTTTTTTTTTTTGTCTAGACGGTTAATTTGTGTTGTGTCATAATTTATGTTACTTATCTATTTAAATTGTAATTATTCTTTTCTCTTTTATACTTTATTCTCTAATTTAATTCCTTTTACGAACTGGTCTGCTTTCTCTGTTGAGCCCAAATGATACTACCATGGAAAATATGGAATATACAATATCAAACAATCTAAATATAACTCTTTCTCTAAGCAGGCATTTTAAGCACCCTACTCTCAAGAGAAGATATTTATTCTTAATGCCTGTCAATCATGGTAAGGATCCTTAATCTCTATGTTTCAAATGATAAAAATTCCGAAGATGTTAAAATCAGACAAAAATTTGTTCTTCATTGAGGTTTTT
>NC_090736.1:33201163-33206163 GCF_036898095.1 Palaemon carinicauda
CACAGTATTAAGTTTGCTGTGCCGTTGATCTTTAAATATTGGAAGTTTGAGCATGGGTATTACTTGTATGGGTAACTGCCAAGAAAATTCAGGGTGTTGAAGCGAGCGCTTGAACATACAAATACAGTACTGTAGACCAGAAGTCGAAGGTGGTGACGTCACCTCATTATCCTAACCGTAGGTCTGATCTGCTATTTCACCTCTTTAATTACCCATTTATATTATTCAAACGGTTAAACCATATGCGGGAGATATGATGGCCCCGTTCCTCTTGGTAAGGGTAGAAGAGAGAAGGACAGTCCAAAATCAAACCATTGTTCTCTAGTCTTGGGTAGTGCCATAGCCTCTGTACCATGGTCTTCCACTGTCTTGGGTCAGAGATCCCTTGCTTGAGGGGACACTCGGGCACACTATTCTATTTTATTTTTCTTCCTCTTGCTTTGTTTGAGTTTTTAGAGTTTATATAGGAGATATTTATATTTGTCACTCTTCTTCAAATATTTTTTTTTCAATTTTTCCTTTCCTCACTGGGCTATTTTCCCTGTTGGAGTCCCTGGGCTTATAGCATCCAGCTTTTCCAACTAAGGTTGTAGCTTAGCAAGAAATAACAATAATAAGTGCAATATTTCACTGAAGACATAAGAAATTCAGAAGACTAAATAAATAAAAGTGCATATAATTATTTTCATTTAGCTAATAAATCAATTCCTTTGCAACAGTATTGTAGAAGACATCGTATGCCAGTCTCGTAATTATCTTGTGGACCGTAAAGGTGTTGCTAAGTTCGAATCCTTCCTTGCGTGAATATCGTTTAAGACGTTGTACCAGCTCAGAAAAGTCTTGACACTTCACACAAACTTTTGCTGAATTTTAACTAATATATTTTTTCGCGATGTTTTCGAGCAAGGATTGGAATAACATTTTGTTTCTTCTCTCTACTGATCTTGAATGTGAAAGCAGGCGTTTATATATTGCTTACTATCTATTTGCAGCAGGATATGATTGGATCTAAAAGTGTGTAGAAATGGGAAATGAAATTCTTAAAAAGTTATTAACGCTTTGAATAACATAAAAAGATATTTAAGATAAAATTGTCCAATATATTTAACTAGCAATACGCTCATCCGGTCAAATGTTCATTTGGACAAATGTCCCTTCGTTAAATACCAGCGCAGTGAAGTTTCTGCCAATGTAAAAGTTTTGTCGACCAAAAATTCGTCAGTCAAAGGATCATCATAATCACACTTTATTTCCTATTTCTTTATTGGTTTATTAAGTTTCCCTCCCTTCCCATCTATCCGCATTTTGCACACTATTGATTTAATAAATACAATCACAATTTGCTAGTTGGGCACTTTGATGTGTAAGAAGTACCTGAGATATATAATTACCGATATCACAGATGTACTACATTTGGTACATCTTTATGATGTCAAATTGAAAGCTATGGCGACACGTGTATATTTTTAAAAGAACGAGGAATCTAAAACACAATATATATATATATATATATATATATATATATATATATATATATATATATATATATATATATATATGCATATATATACATATAAAAGATGAAGACTTACCTTGATTACCTGGTTTTTACTAATGCGAAAGATTAAATCCCCATTTGAGAAATTAGTCCTTTTATAATCTAGTCATTAAAGCGTGGTAGGTAGAAGTCTGGCCACGGCACCAGCCTACCGTTGAGATACTACTGCTAAAGTGCTGTTGGGTCCTTTGAATAGCAAGACAGTACTACATTAGACCCCTCTCCCTGGTTACGGCTGATTTCTCCTTTGCCTACACATACACCGAATAGTCTAGCCCATTCTTTCCACATTCTCGTTTGTCCTTAGAACATGAGCTAGTTACAAGTCAGAGAGCTTTGAAAAGAATAATGATGTGGATAACATTAAGAAAAGGAAAAAGAGAGCAACATGAATACGAGAGCTAACTAAGGTAGAAGATATTCTAACAACATGTAAGGAAAAGAAATTGACATGGGTTGGTCATAATAAGAATGGCAGATTCTAGATGGGCATTAAGAATAACAGAATGGGTCCCTAGAGATTGCAAAAGAAGCAGGAGAAGGAAGAGAACACGATGGATTGACAAACTAAGAAAGTTTGTGGGTGTGGACTAGCATATAAAGACCATAAAACAGACGCAATTGGAAAGACATGTCTGAGGCATTTGTTCTGCATTGGACTAGTAACGGCTGATGATAATAGTTTACTCTCTCTTTCTCTCTCTCTCTCTCTCTCTCTCTCTCTCTCTCTCTCTCTCTCTCTCTCTCTCTCTCTCTCTCTCTCTCTATATATATATATATATATATATATATATATATATATATATATATATATATATATATATATATATATATATATATATATATATATTAGAAACACATATGAAGACCATCCCAGCCAATATGAAGATAGTGTCTGTAATATTTACATAATGACTTAGGTCTCTCCCTCTCTCTCTCTCTCTCTCTCTCTCTCTCTCTCTCTCTCTCTCTCTCTCTCTCTCTCTCTGTCTAACATTTATAATGACTTGCGCTGAAGTGCAGCAAAAAATAAAAAATAAAGACACAAAGGTATTCTGCTCATCATGCTTAGTCTGGATAAAAAATATAATTAAGTCGAGACAGAATCTGCAAATAGTTGAAGAAAAAAAAGAAGAAGAAGAAGAAGAGAAAAATTAACAGGATATGTGTAAGGATGCAGAGGAAATCATTGATACAACAAATGATGCCAATCAACAACATACATACGGAGAAATAAATTATCAGATGGAAACAAATAATAGACCCAAGAGATTCTACCCGGACCTACATACTTTTACGGAAGACCAAGAACAAAAAAAAAAAAAAAAAAAAAAAAAAAATATAGCTTGCAATTCACTGAAAAGAGGGAATTTCAGATTTGGTGAAAGTTGCTACTAGAATCATCCAACGATATGCCATAGTTATGAAATATATGGTAAATATGCGTATTTAGACGGATATGGAGACGAATCCAGAGATCTCCATCCAAAAATATGCAAAACCCTGAAAGAAGGAAAAGGATGCAAATTCAACAAAAAAATGTAGATATATGCATCCTGCAACCACGAATGAAAGTCAGAAAACTCAGCAAACAGAAAAGAAAAATGAAAGCAAAAATGAAAAAAAAACGAAAAAAAAAAAACAAGCCGATTATATACCACGCTATGCACAAAAGGCCCCAAGATATGATGCCTTTTAACCCAAATATGCACAATTAGAGCCCAACTACAAAGAATGCATCTATAATGCCAGGAGGTGGTGCATATATGTAGATAATTGCAGGTATACACACAAAAATAAATATGAAGGCGAAAGAGCAAATATAATAGAAAAGTTGGATTTTTTAATGGCAAAATTCCTGGATATGAAGAAAAGAACATCACATCAGAACAGGAAGGAAGGATGGGAGAATCCATATTATTACCAATATAAATAATGGGGATGAAACACAAACCATAAAGGTGATGAATGCACAGGGTTTTGTCACAAGTAACTCTAAAAGGAAAATAGAGTTCTAAGAAGAACTAACCCAAATGGAAAAAAATAGATATATTAAATATAAGTGAAACATGCTATTCCCAAGAGACTGGCAGTGATGACCAGATAAAGGGTTTCCAAACATATAGATCAGAAAGAACAAATAGGAATCAAAGAGGAACCGCAATGTATGGAAGAGACATAAATCAAGGAAAAGTTTGTGAAAAATACAGCAACACAGAACGAGAATTGATTGCGGTAGAATTTGAATAAGAAAAACTACCGAATATTGTAGTTTACAAACCCCCAAATACTAAGGAGTTTTACATTATAAAAGAAAGAAGAGATGATATATGTAGAAACCATAAAGACTGGAATATACTCCCATCCGGAGAGTTTAACTTTTCTTTCGTGGATAGGAAAGAGCGGATAGAAGAAAGTGGTTGTATATATACATATAAAAAAGAGAGTAATAGTAGCGCAGAAGATAAGAGGCAATTTGAAAAGCTTCAAGATATGCTATTAGAACATAATATGCAACAAATAAACCACATTCCAACAAGAAAGGACAATGTCCTAGATTTAGTATTCGTGAATGAAGTCCATTATGTTAAAGAAATAATAGTGTATAACACGGGAATTTCAGACCACAATGTCATAGAATTAATAGTCCATTCCAAAGCAAGTGATCGCAGAGATAATCAAAGCACAAAACGATAGGAAGGATATGGAAAATATAATGTTTATACTAAGAATATAAAATGGTCAGAAATAAATGAAGAATTGAACAAAGAATGGAAAAATGTATTTATAAGTGATAATATACAGGTAAATACTGTACAAAAATACTGGAGAAAACTGTTGAAAAATATATACCGAAAAAAAAACAATAAATATCAGACATGCATACCAAGAAACAGAAGGATCTATTTTTCAAAAAATTAGAAAGTGGAAGAAAAATCTTGCAAAAGAAAAAAAATTATGGAAAATGATGGAAATAAAAAGTAAGATAAAAAATGCAGAACAAAAGATTATACAATCGAAAGAAAAAGGAAAAAAAAAGGGACTTAGAAGAAAGGTCACTTCAAAATATAAAAAAAAAAAAAACCCAAAGTACTTTACTCCTATGCGAAAAAGATGAATAAAGGGAGATTAGAAATAAGCCCTCTTAGAACTGAAGGACGGTTAACAAATAAAAAAAAAAGGAAATATGCAACATATTAGCAGAAAAATATAAGTGAGTTCACGCCAAGAATTGCGAATGAGAATAATGAAACAGAAATGAGAGAAGAAAAGGTTGAATATCTAACGGATATAGATATTAATGAAGCAGATGTTGTGCAAGCTATAAGCGAAATTAAAAATGGATCGGCGGCCGGACCAGATGGAGTTCCAGCGATTTTGTTAAAAAAAAAAAAAACCGCACACACTATCGGGAAGCCGCTTGCAATACTGCTAAGACAAA
>NC_090736.1:33218663-33228663 GCF_036898095.1 Palaemon carinicauda
CAATAAAACTACTGTAATTCTCTCTCTGGGATGTCTGTCAATTACAAGATGAATGATGGATGCCATTAAATTTAGAATATTTATATTTTTAGATTTTATTTCTTGTTCTTGGAAGGGTATTATAGCGATTATCTTTCACGCGTGACTGCTTTTTTTATAGATATTTGCTTTATTTATAAAATAAATCTTCGCGATACATCTTATTTTCTAGCCTTCTTTTTTTATAAGTATGAGGAATTAATCGTTTATGATTCAGCGGATATCTACTGAACCTTTCAGATTTTTTCACAGCTTTTAGTATTAAAGTTTTTTTTTTTCTTTGTTCCTTAAGTTCATATAAAAAAAGTAATCGGTTCAGTCAAAAGCTTAATACTTAGTTTCTTTAATCTGGGAGTGCTCCTCTCTCTCTCTCTCTCTCTCTCTCTCTCTCTCTCTCTCTCTCTCTCTCTCTCTCTCTCTCTCTCTCTCTCTCTCTCTCTCCGAATTTCCTTAACTATAGAAGACTTCATGTAGATATCCCTTAGAAAAACTTTATTTATGGATTATGGATATTAAACATGAAAGTACACTTCTCCAAACATAAAAAAGTAAATACCAGTTGAATAAATAAAAGAAAAGTAATCATGGATAAAGAAAAAGAATTACCAAGAAGATGAAGATAAGGAGTTGACGTAGCTTAACCGGAGATGGTCATAAATCGGTTGGGGATGGGGTTGATTGGAGAAGCCTATGGGAATTATAAGCATATGAATTCTGAGATGAATATGAACAGTGATAATAGGTCACTAGTCAGACAGATTATTTCACTGCTCTTGCTCTAACAGATTATGTCACTGTTCTGACAGATTAGGCCACTGGTCTGACAGATTATGTCACTATTCTGATAGATTAGGTCACTATTTTTACAGATTGTGTAACTGTTCTGACAGATTAGGTCTCTGGTCTGACAGATTATGTCACTGCTCTGATAGATATGTCACTCTTCTGACATTAATTCACTCTTCTGACAGATTAGGTCAATGACCTTGCAGATTGAATACTTTAGTGTTACTATACTCATGCATCAGGTCCTGATGTCTGAGACTGATTGCTTGTGGCTTCTTACTGCTTCAGTGCCTTATTGCGAGAAAATTCAATAACGGATTATAAGATAAAAAAAAAAAATAAAATCCAATGTAGTCATTTTCGTTCAGTGTGATTTTATTTTGATAATATTTGAACCATTATAAGAAAAAAAAAATAACGTTCGATTTATCTTCTTTAATGCATCTAAATATTTATCCACTCTTATTTTGAAGTTAGGGGTTTTGAACGACATATATAAGAAAAATACATGTATTTTCATGTAATTTGTAATATATGTGTTTTGCAATCTTCAGGGCATTGCAAAATTTCTAAAATTATGACCATCTTTCTCTCTCTCTCTCTCTCTCTCTCTCTCTCTCTCTCTCTCTCTCTCTCTCTCTCTCTCTCTCTCTCTCTCTCTCTCTCTCTCTCTACCTCATTATATTTTCGATGTCTTTGGTGGAGTTCTCAATATCCGTAATTACTCTAGTTGCTGGATATAAAATTCGCAAAAGTCGAAGCTAATCCAGTGCTCGTTTTAAGAAAGTTGCTTTAAATTTATGATATTCCGATACTTATATATATATATATATATATATATATATATATATATATATATATATATATATAGATATACATATATATATATATATATATATATATATATATATATATATATATATATGTATATCTATATATATATATATATATATATATATATATATATATATATATATATATATATGTATATTTATATCTATATATATATATATATATATATATATATATATATATATATATATGTATATATATTTTGTCCTCAATTGATACTAACGCCATTATTTTGATTTCTCCCTGTAGAATTTATTACGATGCTTATGTAGCTAATCTCGTCATTACGCTGTAACGGGATTTATTTATTCTCTCGTTCCAGAATTTCAAAAATTCCCGAAGACTATAAGGAAGCTAATCGAGGGTATCCCATTTCATCTTGAATGCCGATCTCTTGGAAGCAGTAAGTACCTTCCCCAGAAATGAGGCCATTTATTGATATCTTTGTTGCTGTCTGTACCTTTTTGTATTAGCTTGTATCGATGTCTGATAAATATGAGAATTTATTGACTTCCTGCTACAACATTGAGATTACTATCTTTTCTTTAAATTTGACGTCATGGTAAATCGATATTCAGGTTAGATACCATTGTACTGCATAATGAGGTAATTTTTTTTTTTTTAATATGAACTGCATTTCGAAGATATATTGATTATTAATATGATTTAGAGTTGATATGTATTTTCATAAATGTACTTATACTGGAATGTTTTCGAGTACATTTATAAATGAGAAAGGGAGAAGGGTTGTTGTTTTGTTGTTGTTGTTGTTGTTTGTTATATACCTCCATAATGAACAGTAGGTAGATGAGATAAATAGCGATTGTTTTGATAAGATGAGGAAGGATCATAAATATAAAGCTCATAACTTGAGTGATGGAAAACTCTAGAATGAATTTAAATAGAAAATAATTCGCTTAGAATTTTTTCTTAGAAACTAGATTTCAGAATTACTCAGAAGATAAATTGTGGGGGACAGAGCAGCCTGGTGCAGATTGCATGAGGTTAGGCCAGGGGATGTTTCAGATCATCTACTCAAGTGGACGTTGGTAGACATCCGTGAAATATTCAATTGATACAAAGTGATTGATAAAATGGGAAGATAATATGTCGTTTTATTATATGGAAAATAGAAACATTGAGATTAATGCTAGAATAATATATGAAATTTAAAAGAAAAATAGCTAACGAAGTTGTAATGTTTTCTGTGAGTGTTCTTAAGGTCCTGAAATATAAAGAATAATTAATTATGAGTCAAAAATTAAGCATGCTCATATTCATAAACTATATAGACTCTTAAAGTATAAACATTGTAATATGAAAATATGATAATGAATTTTTGGGCATATTTTTTTTTAAACATACAAAATGAAAATGATGTGTCAAAACAATTGTTGAATGGTCTACATTTCAGGATTCTCGAAGTATTCCATTATGTTTTGTTATATGAATAGCTTATTCACAATTAGAAGGCTTCCCAAGATGCAATACCATATCAAGATCAAGAGTATTTGAAAATGATTTACTTTGGTCTACTTTTTCTTTAGTATTTTAACACTAAAGCTGACTTGGGCCGTCTCTCCTTTAGTTGATGATCTCTTTTCTTTAGTGTGAATACAAATGTACGGAAAAGTTAATAATTGAATAGATACAATTTATTGAGTCTTGTCTCATTATCGATAGCTATAAATTCTTTGAAGAAAATACGAATGATAGTGATATTATTTAACTTTATTTATAATTGCTCGGATCAACCCTAAAAAACACAGACATACACACACATACAATTTTATTATGTTTAAAGAATGCAAGACATCACTTTTTATTCTCTCCATGTCAAATTTTATTCTATGAAGCACCCCCATATATATATATATATATATATATATATATATATATATATATATATATATATATATATATATATATATATATATATATATACATACATACATACATGCATACATACATACATATATTATGCTCTTCATATATATTCTATTTTCTGTTTGTGTGTGTTTGCTTGCATGTGCCAACTGAGCTTATGATAGTTTATTTCTGACATGCTCAATCAGTTTTAATGTCAGGAAATAATGCAAAGCTGCTTATTACCAGGAAGTAGGAGCTAGTTTTCATCAGTTGCATAACATGTAAGCTGAAGTTATCATATAATATCATAAATCCATTTCATTTGAGAGATAACAAAGTCTAAGTCTAAATTTTGGTTGATAATCAAGGACCCGAGGCTTTGATGAAAATATGAATTCCCAGATCTTCAATTATTTCCTTCCTGGAACAGATTATTCAAACGTAATGAGGGAATATTTTAGGCCAAATATTAATTCGCGTGTGTGTGGTAATTGATAAACTTTAGAAGTATCTATAAGTATGAATTAATAATACACCCTTTTCCATGAAATATGAAAAAGGACAGTTTTTCTCTGTAATCAGTAAATAATTTAATATACAATTATACTTCAATATTTTATTTTGATAGTTTATTAATACTCATGTAGTTTGATTATTTCCGTATTTTTTTCCCCTCACTGGATTATTTATCCTTGTTAGAGCTCTTTGGCCTCCAGCATCCTGCTTTTCTAAGAAGGGCTGTAGGTTAGCAAATGATAATAATAATAATAAAAATAATAATAATAATAATAATAATAATGATAATAATAATAATAATAATAATAATAATAATAATAAAAATACTAATAATAATAAAAATAATAATAATTAATAATTAATAATAACAATTATTAATATTGATTGATAATCATTAATATTAATTGATAATAATTAATAACAATAATTTATATTAATAGTTAATAATAATCAAAAATAGTAATTAATATTAATTAATAATAATAATTGATAATAATGAGTAATAATAATTAATAATAATTTAATAATAAGAATTAATAACAATTAATAATAATGATTAATAATAATTAATAATAACAATTAATAATAATTAATAATAATAATATTAGAAAAATGTTGTCCTAAAATATTGAATATACGTGGATGTGGGCCATATGAAAAGAAATGTATGGTAGCTGATTCGTTGAAGAAACCAGGTGTCATGTCACAGTGAATTAAAAATTGAGGTCAATATCCGCGGGGATGCAAAGCACAAAGAGTGATTGCATTTAAGGTAGCTGGAAAGTGTATGGCTTTGGAAGGGGAAACACTTGTGGTGCAGGGAATAATTTTGTGGTGATAAAGGAGCTCAGATGTCTTAGTTTAGTGATTGTAAGGTAAAACGGATTTTAGCGGAAGTAGAATTCTTTTGTAAGTATCTATGATTCAGGAATAGAAAATATTGAGATCTGAAGCGAATCTGTTTTCTTCTTCTTCTTCTTCTTCTTCTTCTTCTTCTTCTTCTTCTTCTTCTTCTTCTTCTTCTACTTCTTCTTCAAGGGGAGTCTGAATATGTGACTTGTTTTGTTGGAACATGAGAGCGTATTTCTGCTTAGAGATTTGAAGGATAAGGTAGGCAATAGAAAAAAAGAGATACGGATTTTGGTTGGTATAGAGTTATGGAATAAATAAGATTAGATAGGGTCATAAAAATCTACTTAGGAAGATGTCTGATGGTGAGAAATCGCGATTATCAAAGAAAAATATAGATAATTATACTTGTAAAATGTCGAAGGAAAGAGTAGATAGAAGAGTAAGTTGGTGTATATAACAGTAAGAAGAGGTATGACTTGATGTGAATGCTATCATTATTTAATTTGAGCAGAAACTTGGTTAGAAATATGTTAGAGAGGAAGGCTTCAAAAAAAAAGTTTTAAATGTGAACAATACAAGCGATAATGGGATGATGAACCTTTGAATATACGATGGAAGATTGGAATCGATTTACTTGTAAGAGTTTCTTGGAGTAGATATAATGGATGATGACATGATGAGAGAAGAGGTGTGATCCCAGAATGAGAGAAGCGAGGGAGGTAGCAGGATGTGCATAAAAGATTAGTACGCCAATTGACTAACTCTTAGATGATAAAGGCAGTTGAAAATAGTTTTACTTGTGTAGATGGACTGTATGTAGTATAAGCAGTGTAAGAAAAAATTGATAAGATTATCAATGTGGAGCTGTGCAGAAGAGCTACAATGGATAACACGGGTGGCAGAATTAATTAGAAATTATAAGTAACTTTGTCCTGTGGAAAGAATGGACGAAAATGGGTCGGTATAAATACTGTTTAATTTAGTTATTCTAAAAAGTAGGAAGAGAGAAACTCATGAAAAGGGTTAGATGGATGGTGTGAAAGAGACATTAAAAAGATAAGCCTTCCAGACAACTAGGAGAGGAAGGGTGCGTGAAGAATAGGAGTCAATAGAACAGCCTTTGGAGAAGAGTTAACGCGTTTCTAAATGAATCGTCGGTGTATTTGTTTGAGGGGATTAATTTTGTGGATGCTTGTCAGCATAAGTGCTCATTCATAACTCAGCAGGTGGAGAATGAATGGGGTAGTGTAGCTTGTGCTGTTCTTATTTATAGTCATAAACGTTTAACTCACACGAACCACCCATCTTATATATAAATATATATATATATATATATATATATATATATATATATATATATAAATATATATATATATATATATATATATATATATATGTATATATATATATATATATATATATATATATATATATATATATATATATATATATATATATATAAAAATATATATATATACATATATATACATATATATATATATATATATATATATATATATATATATATATATATATGTGTGTGTATGTATATATATATATATATATATATATATATATATATATATATATATATATATATATATATACTTCACTTTACTTTACTTTACTTCAAGGGCTGCTTATCTGGTCCTGTACAGCAGGGGAGCCCTACTCTCTTCAGGACCTCCACGGTCGTCTTATGATGTTCATTCAGGAGCATTTAACATTTCACAATACGTATTGCTCATATTTTCTACATTCAGCTAATGTTTTCCTTCTGGTTGCTTGAATTGGTATTTTGCATTATATTTTTTTTTGGAGAGAGGTTTATGTATATATATATACATACATATATATACCAAAGGCACTTCCCCCAATTTTAGGGGGTAGCCGACATAAACAAAGAAACAAAACAAAAAGGGGACCTCTACTCTCTACGTTCCTTCAGACTAACCAGGGACTCAACCGAGTTCAGCTGGCACTGCTAGGGCGCCACAGCCCAACCTCCTACATTATCCACCACAGATGAAGCTTCATAATGCTGAATCCCCTACTGCTGCTATCTCCGCGGTCATCTAAGGCACCGGAGGAAGCAGCAGGGCCCACCGGAACTGCGTCACAATCGCTCGCCATTCATTCCTATTTCCAGCACACTCTCTTGCCTCTCTCACATCTATCCTCCTATCACCCAGAGCTTTCTTCACACCATCCATCCACCCAAACCTTGGCCCTCCTCTTGTACTTCTCCCATCAACTCTTGCATTCATCACTTTCTTTAGCAGACAACCATTTTCCATTCTCTCAACATGGCCAAACCACCTCAACACATTCATATCCACTCTAGCCAGTAACTCATTTCTTACACCCGTTCTCTCCCTCACCACTTCGTTCCTAACCCTATCTACTCGAGATACACCAGCCATACTCCTTAGACACTTCATCTCAAACACATCCAATTTCTGTCTCTCTATCACTTTCATTCCCCACAACTCCGATCCATACATCACAGTTGGTACAATCACTTTCTCATATAGAACTCTCTTTACATTCATGCCCGACCCTTTGCAACCTTCATTCACTCTCTGACGTACATCTGCTTCCACTCCACCATTTGCTACAACAACAGACCCCAAGTACTTAAACTGCTCCACCTCCTCAAGTAACTCTCCATTCAACATGACATTCAACCTTGCACCACCTTCCCTTCTCGTTCATCTCAGAAACCTTACTCTTACCCGCATTAACTCTCAACTTCCTTCTCTCACACACCCTTCCAAATTCTGTCACTAGTCGGTCAAGCTTCTCTTCTGTGTCTGCTACCATTACAGTATCATCCGCAAACAACAACTAATTTACCTCCCATTCATGGTCATTCTCGCCTACCAGTTTTAATCCTCGTCCAAGCACTCGAGCATTCTCCTCTCTCACCACTCCATCAACATATAAGTTAAACAACCACGGCGACATCACACATCCCTGTCTCAGCCCCACTCTCACCGGAAACCACTCACTTCATTTCCTATTCTAACACATGCTTTACTACCTGTGTAGAAACTTTTCACTGCTTGCAACAACCTTCCACCAACTCCATATAACCTCATCACATTCCACATTGCTTCCCTATCAACTCTATCATATGCTTTCTCCAGATCCATAAACGCAACATACACCTCCTTACCTTTTGCTAAATATTTCTCGCATATCTGCCTAACTGTAAAAATCTGATTCATACAACCCCTACTTCTTCTAAAACCACCCTGTACTTCCAAGATTACATTCTCTGTTTTATCCTTAATCCTATTAATCATTACTCTACCATACACTTTTCCAACTACACTCAACAAACTAATACCTCTTGAATTACAACACTCATGCACATCTCCCTTACCCTTATATAGTGGTACAATACATGCACAAACCCAATCTACTGGTACCATTGACAACACAAAACACATATTAAACAATCTCACCAACCATTCAAGTGCAGTCACACCCCCTTCCTTCAACATCTCAGTTTTCACACCATCCATACCAGATGCTTTTCCTACTCTCGTTTCATCTAGTGCTCTCCTCACTTCCTCTATTGTAATCTCTCTCTCATTCTCATCTCCCATCACTGGCACCTCAACACCTGGAACAGCAATTATATCTGCCTCCCTATTATCCTCAACATTCAGCAAACTTTCAAAATATTCCGCCCACCTTTTCCTTGACTCCTCTCCTTTTAACAACCTTCCATTTCCATCTTTCACTGTCTCTTCAATTCTTGCGCCAGCCTTCCTTACTCTCTTCTCTTCTTTCCAAAACTTCTTCTTATTCTCTTCATATGACTGACCCAATCGCTGACCCCACCTCAGGTCAGCTGCCCTCTTTGCCTCACGTACCTTGCGCTTTACTTCTACATTTTTCTCTCTATATTTTTCATATTTCTCTCTACTATTACTCTGCAGCCATTCTTCAAAAGCCCTCTTTTTCTCTTCCACTTTTACCTTCACTCCTTCATTCTACCATTCACTGCCCTTCCTCATGCTGCCTCCAACAACCTTCTTGCCACATACATCACTTGCAATCCCAACAAAATTTTCTTTTGCTAACTTCCACTCCTCCTCTAAATTACCAGTTTCTCTTACTCTCACCTCGTCATATGCCATTTTCAACCTTTCCAGATATTCACTTTTTACCCCCGGTTTTATTAGCTCTTCAACCTTCACTAGCTCCCTTTTACATCCACCTACTCTATTCCCCCACTCTTTTGCTACAACTAATTTTCCTTCCACCAAAAAATGATCAGACATACCGTTAGTCATACCCCTAAACACGTGCACGTCTTTCAATCTTCCAAACATTCTTTTAGTTATCAACACATAATCCATTAATGCCCTTTCTACTACTCTTCCATTTGCCACTCTTACCCATGTATACTTATTTTTATCTTTCTTTTTAAAAAAGCTAGCACTTATTACCATCTCTTGCTCAACACACATATCTACCGGTCTCTCACCACTCTCATTTTCACCTGGTACGCCATACTTCCCAATGACACCTTCTACCTCTCCAGTGACCACTCTATCATTTAAGTCACCCATGACAACTACATAATTCCTTCTACCCAGGCCTTCTACACACCTAGTTAATTCATTCCAGAACTCATTCCGCTGCTCTTCACTTTTCTCACTACCTGGCCCATATGCACTGACAACATTCCCTACCCAACCTAACCCTTACCCACATTAACCTAGATGATATCTCCTTCCATTCCACTACTTTACCTGTCATCCATTCACTCAGCAATAACGCCACATCCTCACTCGCTCTTCCCCTTTCAATCCCAGACACTCCACCATACATTTCACCAAACATCACTTCACCCTTTCCTTTCATCTTTGTCTCAAACAAGGCCAATACATCCATCCTTCTACTTCTAAACATACTTCTAATCTCACATCTTTTACTCTCTATCGTACTACATCCACGCACATTCAAACACCCCAAAACTAGAGTGCGGGGAGCAGTCACTCTCCCCCCACCTCAATTTCTTTGTCTTTGTCTCGTAGGATTTTTATACAGGAGAGGGGGTTCCCAGCCC